>NC_138374.1:29912739-29933205 GCF_054177405.1 Leptonychotes weddellii | reverse complement strand
GGATCATGACCTGAGCTGAAGGCAGATGCTTAACTGACTGAGCCACCCAGGCATGGGGAGGAAATTTTTGAAATGACTGACATGTGTCTGCTAAGATAACGAATCACATTTAAAGTGTTTAGGTTGACCTGGTACACAGTCATACACAGTACCTATTTACTGACTGAATAAATGAATTCAGCAATTATTGAATGCAAGCAGATACTAGCATAGTCGATAGATTTGGGCTCTAGGTATTTCCATGTATTTCATTCTGTGGAACTAGTGAGATGAATAAGCAGTTTGCCCGTATATTCAAAGTCCCCAAACTGCCATCCGTGACCTCTGATCTCCTCTGCCTGCCTGCCTGCCTGCCTTTTATAGTTTTCTTGTCTTCTAGGCTCTCAGGCTGTCAGGGTCACATCTTCTTGTGGTCAGTATGCCCTCCCGGGACATCTGCTGGATTTGAAATCAGACAGACCTGGCTCTGCCACAAATTGGATGACCTTGGACAGCTCATTTAACTTCTGTAAACCTCTGTGCCCTAATTTGTAAATCTGTAAGAGAAACTACTGTACCTGACTGAAAAAGATTAACATGAGACTCGTGCCAAACATATAGACAATCTGTAGAAAAATGCTTAGTAAGCTATAAAGAGCTACAAGCGAGAGCCGTTGTTCTGGTCATAACCTGTGCCTTCTAATGTGGGCAGAAAGCTCCTTGGAAATAAATAAGCTCTGAGTGAGGCTCCAAGAAGCTCTCTTAAAAGTCATGTTTATTGCATAGTTATTGAGGTATTTCATGTGTCCATTAGAACCTTTTTTGGTTTTTTTCATGCTTGCTTGCTTCCCGGTTTTCAAGACACAGATTATAAATTATGTCAGATGAATTACCACCCAACCCTACTCTCCAACTGGTTAAATATATTATGATCAACACAGTGACATATTACACAGCTAAAATCTCTACGAAGTGACATGAAATGAACACCACAATCTTTTAAGTGGGGACAAAAAAACAAGTTGCAGAACATTGTATGGAGTTTATATAATAAAAATAGACAGTAACTCTCCCCTGCCTAACACCCATAATGTAACAAATGGGGTCTAAAAACATCAGTCCTGAAAATTGGAGAGACCATGATTACAAGATTAATGAAATGATTGGGGTGAGCCTGTGGGGCTGGTTGGCAAGAAGCTCCAGGAACCAGTCCTTTCTGGTCCTGGCTGCAGCTTGGCGCCACCTGGTGGCAGGTATCCATTCTGACTTTAATATCAATGGGGACAATTCTGGGTCCTATGGCTGGTTGGAACCTCCAGGAGTGTGGCAGGGATTCCTGGATTTTTCTGGTTCGTTAGCACCATTTCAGTGCCTTGACCTGAGGAGATTAGGCTAGAAGACTGTTGGAGATCGAAGGACCTTTCTGCTAAATGCTCACTTCCTGAGATGGGGTTGCCCATGCCCCTTCAGACCTCCCCCTTGCAGAAGAGAACTGTAAGCTACCTTTCATTTGAGAATGGGGCTAACAAAAAACAGGAGCCATTCCACGATATTATATCTAAATTCACATAATTCCAGGGTTTCATTGTATATATGTGTTCACATACACAAAAATAACATAGATCCATAGCAGATGTTTAGAAGCATACATAACCACAATGGGTTTTTTATGGAGAATGAGATGGGGGGGGGGGAGATGATAATGGGGAAAGTTTGGCTTTTTGATATATTTCTATACTGTTTGGAAAATTTCAATAAGATTCATGTATCTATAGATATATCTAAATATATATTTAATATATAGTTACATATGTAAAATTTACTGAAAGCCAGTTCACCAAAAGCCAATTAACCTGATGACCAATTCTCGTAATTATTGAGAATTTTGTCGATATTCATTTCATTGTGTCCTACCTCCAGCCATCGTTTCAGCCTTTTCACTGCTGGTTCTATCCGTCCAGCCTGGCTGAGGGTCAGTTTGCATGCTTCATGTTCAGATGTCTAGTATTTCTTAATTGCCCAAGGCCTGTGTAGGGAATGGATGGGCTCTCTCTTAAATGTAATTTACTGTGTTCTTATTTGGCTTTTGGTCATTGGCAATATGGTATGTTGTCCTTGTACAAATTTATCTACAGTGACTTGGACTCAAAATCCACAGGTAGTAGGAGCAGATCTACTGGCTCATTGTAAGCCAGAACTTATCAGTCTGTCAGCAGCAGCAGAAACACCTACATTACTTTCTTCCTCTCACAAGACATGGATATCCTTGTAGAATCGTTTATGAACTATTACCTAGTGTATGAAATAGATGAGAAATAGTTTCCAACATTGCCCAGATACAGCTCACGTTTTCACTGGGTTTTTCTTTCTTGCTCTACATCATCTTACCATTTACTCATACTCTTCTTCTTTTTTAACATAGAACCAAGAAGAGAGAAGCATTGTTCAAGATGACAAGGAGATAATCTTGAACTCCGAGGAGGAGAGTTTCTTTGTCCAAGTGCATGACGTTTCTCCAGAGCAACCTCGAACAGTCATCAAAGCACCCCGTGTCAGCACCGCGCAGGATGTCATTCAGCAGGTGAAAGCCTCGCCCTTGCTCTCCTCGGTCTACTCCTCAGTGTAAATCACTGGCACAAATCAGATGTCAGCTCATTTTATGAGAAGTTCTAGAACAATGGGGATCTGAAAAGGGAGAGTGTGCCTCTAGGTTGGGACATGCTAGTTTATTCCTTCAACAGACACTTGCCTAGTATCTGTCATGAGTCTGGCTCTCTGTGGAAGTGTTGGTAACAGATTTAGGAGGGGGCTCCACAGAGTAGTAATTTCATTGGCCCAGAAATGCCTAAGCCAGTCCCTGGTGACTGTTTCTCAAAGATCTTACAGAGGACATGCTGGAGGCCTTCTCTGGCCCTCTCCCTCCTCTAAGTCATGCTTCTTTGTGTACATGGTTTCAAAGAACTGTATCTCCTTCCTTCAAGCCTCGTCATGGTTTGTTTATTAAATACCCAGTTGAGAAGTGGTATAGCCATAATGGTTAACAGCACAGACACTAAATCAAATTGCTCCAGGTTCAAATCCCAGCTCTCCTTCTTAGTGCCTCGGTTACAGTGGTGTGCTGGTAGACTGGCTGTCTTAAGGGAAAAAAAGAGCCAAATTGATTTTTAGTATTTGCCAATTTCTGTTGTGTGGATACTCCCACCATGTCTGATTTCACTGGCCCGTTCCAGTTGGCTCCAGCACACTGTATTATATACTCTGTGGTAAGCTACTCCATCCACAGCGTGGAGATTGTATAATAGTCCTTTCCACACACAGTTGTTGTGAAGATCAACTCAGTAAATATACATAAGGTGTACAATGCCTAGCACCTGGTAAACACTATTTAAGTGCTATCTGCTATGATTACATGATGACGTGGTTAAAATTTGCCTCCTTAGTAGAGTTTGAAAGTCCAAGAGAACCCAGACATGTTTGTTTGGTTTTTTTCACCTTTATCTCCCCAAAGTATAATACAGTATCTGTGACACAGAAGGCCCTCACTAAACATTTGATGAGCAAATAAATGTATAAATGAAAGATGATCTTGTACTAAATGAGAAGTGAGACCAGGCGAATTACTAAAATGCCTTCCACACCCAAGACTCTGTGATAGAGAGGCTCCCGAGGGTCAGGATTCTGCCCCTCCCGGTCTGTGTGACCTTCATGTCTATGAGCTTTGGTGCATGTAGAAAACCCAGTCGACATCCTTATTCTGTTACTCATTAGCTGTGCATTCTCTGGAGTCTGCTTAATCTCTATACATTTAAGTTTCCTTGTCTGAAAATGGGGTAATAATACCTAAATCACGGTCTGCTGTGAAGCCCAATTACAAGCGACAACTACGCAAACATAAACTGAGGAATGGAACGATGCAATCTGAGAAAGATCCACTCCTTCTCTAAAAGTCTGTGACATTTTCCCACCTTCAAGTTTCATTCAGAATGAATGCAAGTTGGAGATACCGTGTATTCAGTGGACCGTAACTTCTCTTTCAGACCTTATGCAAAGCCAAATATTCCTATAGCATCCTGAGCAACCCCAACCCGAGTGACTATGTGCTTTTGGAAGAGGTGGTGAAAGACGCTACCAAGAAGTCTTCCACCCCGAAGTCCTCCCAGCGGGTTCTTTTGGATCAGGAGTGTGTGTTTCAAGCCCAAAGCAAGTGGAAAGGTGCAGGAAAATTCATCCTTAAGCTAAAGGAGCAGGTGCAGGTAAAGTTCAAAGTTCTTTTGCTCTCTCCACAAAGCACTTGATACTCATAACCACGTGGTAATCAAATCTGGGAACTTATGAAATCTAGGAGAAAGTTTCTGAGTCAAGGGATATAGCTGGGAGAAAATGGTTTGGCTTCACTTTCACTACATGAAAAGAAATGTACTCCCCACTGTGGGTAAGCAGCCCTGAGAGGGGACTCCCTCAGCACTTCTTCCCAAAGCTCTACCTATTAGAGAAGAAGAGGAAAGGGCTCCATGATAGCGTGTCAGATGACTGGGGATCCCGGCTTTCACCTTATACCCATGGAAGGTTCTTTTTTTCCCACAGGCATCCCGAGAAGACAAAAGAAAAGGCATTTCTTTTGCAAGTGAATTCAAGAAGTTCACCAAGTCAACTAAACAGCCCCGAGGACTCACATCACCTTCTCAGGTCTTGGCCTCAGAAAGTGTCCAAAGCAAGGAGGAGAAACTGGTGGGCAGCTTGCCCTCCAATGACACCACAGAGTACCGACAATAACCAAGGTTGGCACGTTTTACCCAGATAGACCAAGTCATTGAGCCATTCTGAAATGGGGGCCCACTTACCCTACTGTGTAAGGCACAGCAGGCCCAGAGGACGATGTCCCGAAGGCAGATAGGAATCGTACCTAAAAACAGGAAAAGGGCTCTGAAGAGCCATGTACCTTCAGTATTTATAATTTTAGACCGACTGGTTTTGTAGCTAGCCAAACGAAGGCCCCCAAGAAGACAACCAACCTGCCCAAACTACTACATCAGCTCTATTTTATCAGACCTAGAACTGCCTTAACCGTCACTAACACAAATATTCTCGAAGGACTGCTATGGGTCATTCAGCTTTCATTCCTTTGGATTTTTAGTTTCATGCTATTTTGAGGTTTGATTTAGCCTCAACAACCTCACCTTGGTCTGCCTCAATTAAAAAATAAAAATCTGGCATTCAAAACTGTGTAACAGCCTCTACCTGGAAACTGCAGTAAACTCAGCCTTTGGTTGCCTACCCACTGCTCGGTATCCACAGAGTAAACTTCGTTCCATCTTAAAAGATTATATGGAACCCAAATTAAAAAAAAAAAAAATGAGGAAAACAAGCACATATATATTTTTTTTACTTCCTAATGAACCCAAGGGGTTATTAAAGCCCACTCTTTACCTGCACCATTGTAGTTCTAAAACTGAGACTGCTAGCCTAGCAAAGGCATTGCTGCTCACACTGCAGGGCTTCATCGTCTGCCTTTATCACAAGGAATTTCTCATATAAAACTGCAGAAGCTCGCATTAAAGAATTCATTGATACCTTTTGGCAGGACCTAACCTGATTTATAAGAGCACAAAAGAAGGCCCAATACACTGAGCCCATGTTTCTACATTTTAGGAAAAATAACTGGTGCCCTGTACCACACATACCAAGCTCTTTCAAAACAACAGATGGGACCAAATACAGGAAATCCCCTCCAGAATATCGGCGTATCCAACTATCCTGAGAGGTGCAAGGTTACTTAGGTTCTGTACGTAAAGGCTCATCGGAAGGAACTCGTGGAGCCAGGGCAGCAATCCACATCCCACATCGGGTAATAGTGAATTCGCGCAGAACGGCGAAGCCGCGCTGTGCCACTCAGAGAAGGCTCAACACCCGTTTTCTGTTGAGATACATCTAGAATCCTAATTTTTAAAAGTTCCAGACTCACTTTCTTATTTGCCCCAGGTCACTGAGAGTCGGTGCCTTCTCCAAAAGCCAAGTGAGCTTTAGAACTAAGCACCAGTGTTGAGCCTCTCCAGCTTTGAGAGAACGACTCATCTTGGTAGTGGGTCTGTGAGCATATGCCGTTAAGGACAGAAATGAAACTTTAAAGTATTGTTTTTCTCGATCAAGAACTTAGTATCAAATGAATCCGAGATGTCAGGTTTACATACCCCTCCATCCTGACCTCCAAAGTGACAGTGGTGTCACCCTCCGCACAAACGGAGCCCTCCTCGTGCCGCAGGATCACGGAAGTCCGTAGGAGTACGCCGCCACCAGAAAGCTGACTTACAAAGGAGCTTGCTACAGGAGCAGTATTAGGAGAGGGGGTGATTTAGAAGTAGGTTTTGGACTGTATTTTTCTGTAGCAAGCATTCAGAATCGTTCAGTTGACCTCAGCTTTGCTTAAACCTGGGGAAGTTTTTCTTTAAAAACAGACATGGGTACATCTATGGGTACATGAATCTCGTGTTATAAATTCCTTTACAAACGGTGTCCTCAAAAAGGGGCGCTTGTGAGAAAAGAGACTTCCAGTGCTCACGAGAAGGCAAGTTTAGTGTTTTCACTGCTTATGAAAACATAAGTTTTCATGTTCTAATTCTAAAACTTTCACCCCTGAAGTTTTAAGAGTTACCCTTTAATCATTTAAGAACTCATAAACAATTATTTACCTTACTCTTATCTGAAATGATGCAGAGTTGAAGGAATTCCACCTTTTAGAAAAGTTGAAGTTTATCTGATTGTTATTTAAAAAATCTTTCTAAAGGCTGTGGTGTTCCAGGGCAGAAATAGGCTCACATTCCACCTCCCAGGAACATCGTGTTACAACACTGCAAGTTTATTTTTTAAAGATTTTTTTTATTGTCAGAGAGACAGAAAGCACAAGCCGGGGGGAGTGGGAGAGGAAGAAGCAGGCTTCCCGCTGAGCAGGGAGCCCGATGTGGAACTCGATCCCAGGACCCTGGGATCATGACCTGAGCCGAAGGCAGCCGCTTAACCGACTGAGCCACCCAGGCGTCCTGACACTGCAAGTTTCTAGCCAAGAGTCTCTCCTCCAAAAGCAGCCACCAGAGTTGTGGGTTTCTCTTGGTTGAACCACATTAAACCATTGCTACACTGCAGATGCTGCTCCTTCATTTTAAATCTACTCACAAGCCTATGTATTATACCACTTTACAGGTGAAGATCTTTTGGTAAGAAGTTAAAGTCAAGAGTGAACATGGTGGAAACAAATAAAATTTCCTTACCTTCATCAGACTTAAACTGGAAACTGATGATTTCTGAACGGAAGCCTTCTTCACACACGACGTGAGGTCCACGCTGTCAAACAAAATGGCACCGGGCTACCTACCACCCAGTTTCCTGACGAATGCAGCAAAGAAGCCCAGGAGATGGCCATTTTATTTTATAAATGTCAGCAGTCAGAACATTGCTAAGCTTGCAATAACAGACTTATAGAACAAGCAAGGGTCAGCAAACTCTGTCCATAAAGGGCCAGACAGTAAGGATCGTAGGCTTTCTGGGCCCTACAGTCTCCACTGCAGCCACTCATCTCGGCTGTTAACAGTGCAA
Source organism: Leptonychotes weddellii (assembly GCF_054177405.1). NCBI lineage: Eukaryota > Metazoa > Chordata > Mammalia > Carnivora > Phocidae > Leptonychotes > Leptonychotes weddellii. The sequence goes on along the minus strand of NC_138374.1, from coordinate 29,925,639 downwards.
AAGCAGCCACAGACCATACAGAAGTGAGTGAGCGTGGGTGTGTTCCAATGAAAATTTGCAGACGCTGAAATTGCAATTTCATAAAATTTTCACATCACTAATAATCCTCTTCTGGGTTTTTTTTTCCAATCACTCAAAAATGTAAAAACTATTCTCAAGAGCCATACAAAACCTGGTGGCAGGTTGGATTTGGCCCAGGGCCATAGTTTGCTGACCCGACTTAGAAAACTGGGAACAAGAGCCACAGAGGTCTGAAAACAAGCAAGCTAGTTTAGTCATATACTTCATGGCTGACGATCGGAAGCTTTGGGGCATTGCAAATGTAAATATATCCTATAAGATTCATTAAAAAGTAATTCAATGTAGTTTCTATATTATGCACCATAGTGGACTCTTCTTTAGCATTTCTTTCTATGTAGAGAATGATGTTGGGGTTTTTTTTTTTAAGTTTATTGCTTATGTGTTCACAGATTATTCCACTTTTGGTTTTCACAAACTGAATTTAGAATGATGTATAAATTAATATCTTCTGAGTTGTGACATCTTAACAAGAAATTTAACCATTTCTTAAAGCAAAAGTAGACTGAGTGGGTGTTCAAATTTATTTATTTTGCAAGGTCTGTACTGACACTGTACTTATATATTTATTATACATAGCTTTTGTGATCCCGCTTATGGATTAGAAGCACTAGTGGTTCTGTCTCACTATTTGAAGACAAATCTCCTAAAAAAAAAAATGTATGACCTGAATACCTGACATGGGCCAGAATTTCATGCAAAAAAAAGCTTCAATTCTCATTAACTGAAGAGCTATTGATCCAGGTCATAATTGCCATTTAAGGTATATTATCTTTAAAACTTACTGTGTAAAACTATCAAGTAAGTGTAAAGAATTCTTATCCTTGGTATGAAGCAAATTATGACTTTTAAAATGGAATGTGTGTTCCTCTAAAGTAAATCCAAACTTTATCTTTCTACCAACATTAAAATTTTTTCTTCAAATTATAAAGCACACAAAAAATCCTAACTTTTTCTTTGAGAAGTCTTTTTACCAATTATAAAAATAAAACAAGTCCCCAGTTCTCTGCATATTCGGAAGTCAGAAGTGTTAAAAACACACCAGACAGGGCGCCTGGGTGGCTCAGTTGGTTAAGCGACTGCCGTCGGCTCAGGTCATGATCCTGGAGTCCCGGGATCGAGTCCCGCATCGGGCTCCCTGCTCGGCGGGGAGTCTGCTGCTCCCTCTGACCCTCCCCCCTCTCATGTGCTCTCTCTTTCTCATTCTCGCTCTCTCAAATAAATAAATAAATCTTTAAAAAAAAAAAAAAAACCACACCAGACAGCTTTCACGTTATTGTTCACTGACTCGAAGCCTTAATGCTAGAACAGCCGCCATTTGCTTGTCCACAGAATTCAAGCTATTCCAGTTGGATGTGGTTTGCCCAGTGCTACAGGGTTCTTTTCAAATCATCAGTCTATAAGAAATGCACGATACTGCCCCATTTAAAAAAAAAATATTCCAGAAACACTTTATCATGCGTCTATAAATTTGACATCTTTTCCTCTTGTTTGGTTTATCATGTACTGAAAACTGAGGTACTGGCCTAAAACTGGCTAGAGTCAAGATGAAAACAGTGCAGAGTAAGAGGATGAGAAGCAAGACTGGTCTCTCTAGGTTTAGCACTTGGCCTTGACTCGAAGCTCCAGCCCCGCCCCACCCGCCCCACCCGAGTCTGTAACATTGTGACTCGGCTGCAGGACGGACTCTGAAACTCCCCGAGACTAAAGTGAGACTAGGTTTTACAAGTAAATGTATTGCCTATGTTGAACCCAACTAGTTGCTCATTCCATTTTGAGGTGAAAGCACATCCTCCGTTGTATCAGAGTCTTTGGGACCTTCTGAAAGACACTGCTCAAAATGTAAAACGCCCACTCTATTACAACTAACTGGCACAACCTGGTGTTTGCCAAATGTATGAAATGTTTATTTGTAGCTTCTCTGAACTATATAGCTATGTTAGTACACCAAATGAAAGAAATTATCCTATTAGAATAAATCGAAAACGGCCACCCAGACTCTACCCATTACCACTTCAAACTTTCCAGACTACTAAAAATCTGGGTAGCAAACTTTTATCATTTGTAAAGTTGATATGGCAAAGAATCTAAATATGCAAACTAGGTTTATGACAAGATTTTGAGGAAAAATATTTCAAGACACCTCACTAAAAACAAAGGAGCATGAGTTCTGTTACTGTTGGGTGATGACAACTTTACAGAATATGTATAGCTGGTGAAAAAGGAATAGGTAAGAATCCAACTGGTCTGTGATGCCGAAGAAATAGACTGACTTCCTCCTGGTCACCTGTTCATCTGGAATTGGTTGTTTTGCAAAATAATGGAAGGTCGCGTGAGGTCATCAAGGAATTGAGGGTAAGTTTGAGGGCAAATCTGTAGGAAGTAACAATACTATTTAGACAGAAAGTGCCCTGTTGAGGGAAATGCCTCTTTTCATGTCATTCTATCCTTAGCAAGTAATAGTTACTTATAAATTCTCCAGATGGGGGTAAATAGGAGTTACAACTCAACAGAAGTGAGTTACAGGTGCCTTGTTTTTAATTACATTTGCTTTCATACAAAGGCTCCCATCTTAGGGGCTCGGGAAACACTAGAGGCTCACTAATGAAGAGGGCCCCCTCCTGCCACACACGTACTCCTTACTCAAACTACATCTTCCCCTTCCTCTCTTCTCTTTCCCTATCCAGTAGTTCTGTAGACCTGTCGTCCTCTGCCTGGACACCCACAGGCCTTGCTCAATTCTGACAAGTAACAGAGCTTGCATCCTGCCTGGTAAAACTGAATTAACTGCCACCACACCAAGAGAAAACTAGGATTCTTCTGGCTGGTGTCTGATCTCCCAACTTGGCAGAGTGAGAGGCAGCCTACAGCCTACAGCCCTCTAGATGGCTGCCTCCGACCACCTGCAGTTTCTTCTCTCACGTGTGCAGCAAAGTGAAAAGAGGTGAATACCTAGACCCTCCAGAAAGTTATTAGGAAAGGAAGACTGCGTCTTACACTAAGTCCATTCTTGGGTCAGTATTCCCAGGATACAGTGTGCTGTTAACAATGTATACGTTCTTGGCCATCTCTAAGTGTCAATTTCCTAAGGAATCTTCAGCTGATGGCATCCCATGGTCATTTGACATGGGATGACCTAAATGTTCCTGAAGTACTGAATCTCCATAATTACCAAGTTATTCATGTACATCTCTTAGATCCCAAGTAGACTATGCTCAAGAAGGTCTATGAGACCTTTCCCAGGTCTCTGAACTTTGAACTAATTCACTCTGACACTGAAATGGGTAATGTTGCATTTGTTTAAATGTTGTGTGAATGATCGTAGTATGCAAGCCCATGGAAGACTGAAACTGTGTCTTACACCCATTCTTACCCCCACTTCACTTTTAAGTGCCTAGCACAATGCTAAGCACACAGTAGGTGCTCGATATTCGTCTAGTTAAAAAAAATATATTAAGGCTGTAGCTTGTTATAGCCTCAGAGTGTGTGTATGTTACTGTTAATGACTAGGATATTTAGTTCTGAAAATGAAACCCATCAATACAGGCCATGTAAGTTTATGCACAAATAGATTTCACTCTCAAATTCATAGAGCATTCAAATGCTAGACGTAGAATTTTATGGTCCCACTGTGACTCTCTGTATGTGTAACTAGAAGGTTAAAAGCATAATACAAGTGTGAAATAGTTGATGAATTTCTACTTTAAATTGATTTTTCACCTAAACTACAGTTTCTGCTGCCAAAGTGAAATATAAATGTATTTGTATATGTTTGGGAAATAAATGATTTGTGACATGTAATGGTCACTTGTGCTCTGATGGGGAAAGACCCTGTCGTCATCCAAAACACTATTCATAACATTTCTGGACCTTGTTTTATATCTAAAATGTGGATTAAAAGCAAGTATTTATATGTTAAATCATACATTCTCCTTAAATAAGCCTAAAAAAACAAAAACACTTTTTAAAATCACATATAAGAATATGGTAAAAGATTAACATGCACTGTTGAGCTGATCTCCCCCATTAAGCAGGAGTAATAAAGGAACTTTCTATTCTCACTTATGTCATGAGGGGAAAAAAAGAGCTTTAAGCTCTAGACCAAAAGAATTGGCTTCTACAGTTTTGAAGACATAAGAGATCTATTTAGTTGCGACTCTGTGCACTTTTTTTAAATTCTGACATAAGAATAGGAAGCAAAAAAAAAAAAAGGCAGCTGTTTTATTCGATTATTCACAGTAGAGAGTATTTATAACCTGGTTGTTACAAAAACTTATTTCATAGGCCATTCCTAGAATATGGCAATAGCTCAGGTAAAATATTGCTTTTTAATTATATTCATAAGAATAGGACTGTATCTGTACAAAGACGATGAAGACGAAGGAAGAAGAAGAGGAGCAGGAGAAGGAGGAGAAGGAAAAGAGGAGAAGCCCTTCAACAGGCACCATTTATCCTTAAAACAGAGGCAAGTCTTCAAATTGGTTTTTCCACCCAAGAGCAGTTCTTCCCCCATCACCCTCCAGAACATGGCAGAAAATGCGAAGAACTGTGAAGAGACTAGAATCACGTTCAAACTCTTTTTGCAAGTAGCCATAATGAACACTCTCGTTCTTTTTTAAAAAGATCAAATTAAGTTACTTCTTGAAGTGTATCATTCAGCCAGAGCCAATGAACCTAATCTCCAATTTCAAGCTATTTTTTCTTTTCTCAAAAATCTTCCTGAAAACATACTCAAATGTAGAATTTTTCTCATTTCCATCTGTAGTACTGCAAAAAATATATATTTATTTCATTTGAAAGAGTTTTGGTTATAAAGAGTAGCTGAGGGGCACCTGGGTGGCTCAGCCGTTAAGCGTCTGCCTTCGGCTCAGGTCATGATCCCGGGGTCCTGGGGATGGAACCCCGCATCGGGCTCCCTGCTCGGCAGGAAGCCTACTGTTCCCCCTCCCACTCCCCCTGCTTGTGTTCTGGCTCTCTGTCTCTGTCAAATAAATAAAATCTTTTAGAAAAATAAATAAATAAATGAAGAGTAGCTGAATTTTAAAAAGCAATCTCATGGTCTTGATTTTTCTGCACTCTATGCCCTCATTTTAAGGGGGCAACTGTAATCCAATTAAGTTCACTCCAAAGATTTTTTTAAAACTGTAACTTAAGATGTAGATTAAGTTTTTTGTTTTGGGGTTTTTTTTTAGGGGGGGAGCGCAGGGGGTTGGGGCAGAGCAGGAGAGAGAATCTTAGGCAGCCACCACACCCAGCACGTGGGGCTCAATCTCATGACTCTGAAATCATGACCTGAGCCAAAATCCAGAGTTGGACACTCAACTAACTGAGCCACCCAGGCATCCCAAGATATATATTAAGTTTTAAAAAGGCAATGTCATTAAGAAACTTCCAAATATGGGGGTAGGTGGTTTTCAATTCTCCTTTCTTAAATGACAATTTCATAATTGGGGCAGAACCCTGTGCCATGCAAAGGGTAATTCTTCCTCCGCTGTTAATTTTCTTAGGAAGCTTCCCTTGTATAAAAAAAGAATGTCCTAAATTAACAGTAGGTCTCTATGTGCATCTAAACAAATATAAGAGAAAGTTCACTGACTCCTTCTTCTACTACCGTAGTGATGTTTTCAAATATTTGGTGAAATCCAGAGGCAAGTGAGTAGCAACTTCACTGCAATGTCTTTTGATTAGTTGATTTAAATCTTCATTCAAAAATGAATCCCCTTGTAAAACTTCACTCTGAAAAAATATTAAAAGTGACTCACATTAAAAGTTCTTCTGTCATAAGCAAAAGCCAAGCTGTGAGCAAAATTGAAAATGGCAACAGTAGACCCCGAACCAACACATGAAACCTGATATGACGAGCACTGGGTCAGGTCTGGGACAAAGCCTACACTGAACAGTCTCGTGACCATCTCCAGAGTCCCAACCCTACGGATCCAGCCTACCGTCAACTCCTAAACATGAAAAAAAATCTACCTATAATACAATTACGGAAGTCGGAATCAGTTAATAGAGACATTTAGTTTTTATTTCATCTTTTAAAAAAAATAATGAAAAAGCATCACATACCTTCCTTTTGGAACTTGAAGATTTAACAGGAGGATTGAATGTCATTGCAGCCATGCTGTAGGTCTCAAAAAGTTCTGCAGCAGATCTATAATCACAGAAGGAATGTAAGGACATCACCCGATCTGTATAACCTGAAAAAATTAGACTGTACCCAAAGAGAAGGACTCATTATTCTAAACCCCATATAGGAAGATATAACATAATCCTGCTCTTGAAACCAACAAACCAACACACTCGTAAAATAAATCCTAAATTCCCATGTAATGACAATGCTATCCAACTAAATCTACCTCAGAGAGGTCTGGTGTACATTTAGAAACACAGGCCTGGACAAAGACAAGGCTGAGCAGAAGAACTCCAGCTCAGTGTAATCAAATCCCAACTCGGCCAGTTATGTGAACAATATGCAACTAAGTCATGGGGGCCAGATGAGTGAAGCATGGAGTTACCTCCATGAATTTCAAATAGCTCAACCCCTCAGTTACTGGCCTGGATTAAAAGCAAGGAGAGGCCAAGGACAGACTAAATGTCTATACCCATGGCATGTAAATGAATCCTTAGTGACTTGGGGTTGGTTCACACTCCCCGAAGGAGATCAGCAAGGGCCTACAAGGGTTGCAATCAGAGTCTCATCCCAAGCTCCACCCTCCAGGACAAGACCATCATGAGTCTTCTTTCTCAAGCTTTTGGGATAAACCCATTCTTCATCTTCCTCCAGAGAAAGAAACTTCTGGCATAAATGAGGCAGACATTCAAGATCTTTGACGAAAACATGCCAGAAAAAGATCATGAATAAGAAAACGGACAGGTAATTGTTTTCTCCTTTTTCTCCCTTTTAAAAAACGAGGCTGGAGGACAGGTGGGAAGTATGAAGGAAGAAAAAAGTAAATGGCCACTTTATCATTTAATACGGCCAAAAGTTCTCTCTCTTCTACCCAGAAGGAAAAGGGTTCATGGAAAACTGGAGTTTCTGCCTCATTTAGAGGGAGGAAGCAGCTGATTTCTGCCATGCAAAAATATAGACCTATTTTGCCAAATCTCCCAGTACTTCAAGAGAAGCTGGAACTTCTAGGTGAATTTGTCCAATATTTAAAATATAGCAAATAATTCAATTTTTGTTTAAACTCTGAAGAGGCCAGAATACCAGTCTGCTGGCCTACCAGTCACTTGTCTATGATCTCCAAATTAGAGAAACCAGTGGACTGCAAATGAAAATTCTACAGCAGATGGGGCGCCTGGGTGGCTCAGATGGTTAAGCGTCTGCCTTCGGCTCAGGTCATGATCCCGGGGTCCTGGGATCGAGTCCCGCATCGGGCTCCCTGCTAGGCGGGGAGCCTGCTTCTCTCCCTCTGCCTCTGCCTCTCTCTCTCTCTCTCTCTCTCTCTGACTTTCATGAATAAAAAAAAAAAAAAAAAAGAAAATTCTACAGCAGAATATTGTGAGTGGTGAGTATATTACAAGGGTATCTTTTATGTCATTTCCTTTTCTGTGTAATTGCCTCATTTTGTAGGGAAAAGGGCCATTATTTTTTCAACTTTTCTGTACTTTTGAAATTTTTCTGAGTAAGAAGCTAGAAAAGAAACTTCTCTTGGCAGGATCCTACTCCCCACCTGGAGCGTACGGTGGAGGCTGGGAGTACCAGCCAGCCAGGCCGCACTGCACCTAGAGGACTGGGAGCCCCACGGAGAGGAAGTGCGGCCCCTCTGAGTAGCAGTGTTCCAAAGCACTTTCTTCTCTCACTTCTCCCCTGCTGGCCCTCGCACAACTGACCATTCAGCAGCAGGAACCAATCTCACTGTGCTTGGACTTGTGGATCTTCCCAAAGAGCAAATATGGCATTATCTTATTAAATGCTGAAGCTGAGTGTCGGGGGTATGTGTTTTCACTATTCTTTCTACTTACCTGGATGTGTGAAACTTTTTATAACCCAAAAAAAAACGTTAAGCGATTACCAAAACACTAACAAAATCACTGTCGGCATGTTTTCTCCTTAGAACAATTCAGGAATATGAAGTGAGACCAAATCCAGATCAACTGGCACTTTCTGTTTTAAAACCTATTACTTTATAAATAGAGCAGACTTCTCAGAGCAAACAGAGACCAACTGCAGTTTGTGGTCTGATTACCTCCGGCTCAACTCCGGTTTGAGTGCTTCTGAGCCTTCAGAGGGGGCTCCGGCGATCAGGTGAGCTGCAAATCTCTGCACGACGGGATGGTAATGTCTCTGAAGGACAAGCAGGACAGCCACATTTTGCACAGGTCAGTACTTTATAAAACACTGGCTACAGCAAAGATTTTCTGTAATGAACACTATTTTTTAAAATCATATATGTATATGTAATTCACATAACCACATAATACCAACAGAAAAAATACTCTCTGCTCACATGATAACAACATGAATCTGATGACCAGGTTACCAGTGACGTAGCTTAGTCTTGCTTTTACAGCATGAAAAGAAAAAATCAAGAAGGAATTTCTCTTTTAGAGTGAAAAAAGTTAGTTTACAACAGGTTTCCTGAAACATATTTGCTACGAGTCTCCCTCTAATGTGTCCACACCGTAGAATCACAACAGTGCCACCCTCTTAAAACTGAGGGGTTACCAGAGTCTCCTTGGGCAGGACCCAACACAAATCTTCCATTCTGAATAGTCCTGAGGAAATAGTTCAATTTTCTAAACCTCACCCCACAAAAATGTTATTTTCTGCCTCCTTAGAAAATGTACCTCAACATCTTAAAGAACAGTAAGAGCAAAGTGAAATGTAGACTATTAAAACAGGAATTCTCGAAAAAGCCATCCCAGAACAAAATTATATTGAGGATTCTAGCAACAGTAACGACTTGGGGAAAAACTGAAAAACACTGCTCACAAAGAAAGGGCCATCCTCACTGGGTGTTATACGCAAACAATGAATCATGGAACACTACATCAAAAACTAATGATGTACTGTATGGTGACTAACATAACATAATAAGAAAAAAAAAAAAAGAAAGGGCCATCCTTACCCGTAGTGCATGCAATTCCCAAAGTGCAGTGTTCTGAGCATTACAGTACTCGGGTTCATCCAGTTCAGGAAGGAAAACCCCACTTCCCTGAGACTCATTGTCAAGCAACAGATCTGTTTTTGGGAAAGTCTGCAAAAATGTCACATAAAAATAAGAATTAATTAAATTAATACTGGTAAAGAATGTTCCTGGGTTCTATACTTTTCTTTTAATTTAATTTGATTTTTATGCTTAAATAAAAGCTATAAGCGGGGAACCCGCCTGGCTCAGTGGGTAGAGTGACTCTTGATCTTGGGGTCATGAGTTCGAGCCCCATACTGGGTATGCGTAGAGCCTACTTAAAAAATAAAACATTTTTTAAAAAGAGCTATAAACACATGTACTTTATAGCTATATTTGTACCACACAAAAATGTGTCCATCACCATTAGTGTTAAAAAAAAATGTCGTAGAGGGGCGCCTGGGTGGCTCAGTCGTTAAGCGTCTGCCTTCGGCTCAGGTCACGATCCCAGGGTCCTGGGATCGAGCCCCGCATCGGGCTGCCTGCTCCGCGGGAAGCCTGCTTCTCCCTCTCCCCCTCCCCCTGCTTGTGTTCCCTCTCTCACTGTCTCTCTCTCTCTGTTGAAAAACAAATAAAATCTTTAAAAAAAAAAAAAAAAAAAGTCATAGAATAACGTATACCATAAAAAAAGCTGTACTGTCTGTGTATGTGTGTTGTACATGTTTATATATGAATTAAAAAGTCTGCTGGAAGGAAACCCAACAAATGGTAAAAATGGTTACCTCTGGAGAGTGTCAACAGGGGTGGGAATGCTTTGGTTTTGTAATTTTATATACTTCTTTTCTCACTGGATTTTACCATTTTGCCTTATCACAGTAATAACATAAATAGGGGGAAAAGATGCAAACAAGACAGCACTGTTGTACTACCAGAACTTGGCTTTCTATCATTACTTACCTGCATTAATATTCTGTTAGTTGCTAAAATGCCAATGCTTGAATTTGGAAGAACGTGAAGAGCAAGGGTACAAAGACGCTTGATGAAAGCAAGGGCTCTCTGCTGAGAAACCTGCTTTCTGCGCTTAGTTAGCATGACGTCAAGGCACTGGAGCAGAATCTCGACACCTTCATTGGTAGCACCTGAAACAGCAGATACACCCTTCAGGGCTGTTCTCATTCCTTTTTTTTTTTTTTTTTTTCATTCAATTAACCAACCTACATTACATCATTAGTTTTCAGATGTAGTGTCCAATAATTCATCAGTTGTATACAACACCCAGTGCTCATCACATCACATGCCCTCCTTAACGCCCACCACCCAGTTACCCCATCCCCCCACCCCTCCAGCAACCCTCAGTTGGTTTCCTATGCTTAAGAGTTTCTCATGGTTTGTCTCCCTGATTTCTTTCCATTCCATTTTCCCTCTCTTCCCCTACGGTCCTCTGCCCTGTTTCTTATATTCCACATATGAGTGAAACCATATGATAATTGTCTTTCTCTGCTTGACTTATTTCACTCAGCATAATACCCTCCAGTTCCATCCATGTTTATGTAAGTGGTAAGTATTCGTCCTTTCTGATGGCTGAGTAATATTCCATTGTGTGTGTGGGTGTGTGTGTATCCTATCTTCTTTATCCATTCATCTGTTGATGGACATCTCAGCTCTTTCCAGACTGGCTATTGTGGACATTGCTGCTATGAACACTCGGGTGCAGGTGCCCCTTCGATCACTACATTTGTATCTTTGGGGTAAATACCTAGTATCATTACTTTTTCATTATACAGCTTCACTGCATTCCAGAAAAACCCAGACAAACTGTCATACCTGTCCCAAATCATTTCCCTAACCAATGAAGTAGTGCTATACTGCTCAGGAGATGCAGACGGTTCTACCATAGCTCCAGTCAATTCCAGAAATTCTCTTTCTCCAACTCTTACATAAGGTTAAATACAGATGTGTGGCCCTCAGAGGCCAACATTCTAATACGCCAATTCTGATTTCTCACTTTTCGTTGACTATACACAAGATATTCTTAAAAGAGAAGTATTTATTAAAGACACATTATCTAAATGTACATACCTGCATGTAACTTGAACAGTGTTTTATACAGATGTGTATAGAATTTCATGGGGTCAATATTCAGAACATCACCTTTGAAATTACAACAAACAATTAGGTATGTTACAGCCTCCAAAGGTAAAGCAAACAAAACTTGATTAAGAAAATATTTTACCTTGCCCAGAAAGAATATGAAAAGCGGTCTGGACGCAGTGAAGGCTTTCTCGATAGCTCAGGTCCTTGAAGAAAAAAAAAAAAAAAGGGAGAAAAGGACATTAAGGATAATAATCACCATTCGTATCTTAAAAAGTAATTCATGAAATAGAGTTACTTACACCAGATTCGATGAGAGTATGCAGTACTACTAATAAATCATCGAAAAACTCCACATTTATAAGGTGAGCAAACCTAGAATCAAACAGAGCTTAGTCAATAGGTGACCTAAAAACAGAAATAAAACAGCTAGAAATTAAACCTGACTTTAAAGCCATATTTTTAATATTCCCTATTTCGATGTTAGTTATGATACAGATGGTGGTAATTATTGATACTTCTCATTAATTCAGAATGACAGAACCTAACAATTCACCCACAGCTGGACACTACACTCAGCAGGAATATACGAGGCACGAAACAAAGTGAAAGTATTTCAGAAATACTTCTGCCCTACAAAACAAGTTGTTAAAAACAACTCTCCAAGGAAAGTTTACCAGCTACCCCATGCTGCTCTAACTCAAAAGAGGGCCAAAAACATCAGCTTCTGGAAAAATGGGAAGCGGGAAAAGGGAAAGGAGGAAAGAGACTGTTATTTATAGGAATATGGACCCTACTAAAGCGTTAAAAATAAAATGGAAAGAATACTGGACCTAGTATCTAGTTCAGGCTCTGAAATTAACTGCCTATATGATCCTAGGTAAGTCACTTGTCAGTCCTGGGTCTCTGTTTCTAGAAATAACGGAGATCACTCAGGAGAGTTACAGAAGAATCATGTGACAGCATGCTGTACAGTGTAAACTCCTAGGCGCTGACGTACTTAAAGTCAAGATCTTTCTTCAGTATTAGTGCAAGAGCCTTTGACACAAAAAATAAAAGGCTCAGAATAAGAAAGAATCTTAAAAGTGATACATTCCCCGTGTACTAGTCCAACTTTTTTGTGAAGCAACTGGGCAGTATTTATCAACATTTAAAACGAGCAGACCCTCTGACCAGGCAATATATGCACACAAGTGCATGAAGGTATTTCCAGTGCAGCATAGCGGGCTGGCCAAATAGAAGTATCACCAATCCATAAAACGGAACATTCCAAATGTAAAAAAAAAAGGTGGATATAATCACACCACCATGGGAAGATACCCAAAGTAACCATTTTATCAAAATAGAACAGTCTACGTAGCAGGATTCCATCTGTGTGACAGAAGACAGGCAGACAGACTTATGTATATATATATACACACAGGAAAAATGGTAATTTTTAAATTTTATATGCTTCTGAATAATTTGAATTTTTAAAGTAAGTACATATGACTAAAAGCTTTTTAAAATAAAGGCGCTGGTCACTGAAGAACAAACAGTAGGTCCTATCCAATGTAGGAGTAATCTCTTCTCTGACCAACCTCCCTTTGAATCTTTTCAATAACAAGGTCCAATTACTTTATAATCCCATTGCCAAACAGCTCCAGTCATTACA
>NC_138374.1:29902920-29912639 GCF_054177405.1 Leptonychotes weddellii | reverse complement strand
AGGAGATTTAAAAAATAAAAGGCTTGAGATGAGAAAAGTAAAAAGACAGCATTATGAACAGTTTCAAGGAAAGACCGGTGACAGACAAAAAAGAAAAAGGACACTGGGTCATCATTAGTGAACCCTGGTTAAGAGTCATGGGTTTTTTGGTCTTATTTATTTAGAAAGAACTGAAAAGGCTTCAATCTACACAGCTCTTACTTGGCAAGGCCTTCTAGAACTGATGGCAGGAGAGGTGACCTCTGGGCCTTCTTCAATATTCTGAAGTAGGTCACAAACACAATATTCAAAGTCTCCGTGTGCTGGCAGAAGAAACAGACAAAATGACTTGAGTATAACCCCGTACCCTTTCTCCTGAATTACTACAGCGATGACAGTCAAAGCTCAACCTTCTGTCCCTTCCCGACCCTTTCCACAGTCCAATCTTAGGAGCTTCAACAAAACAGAATGAAGATACGCACCTTGTGATTTCACGAGACCAGCAATGATCACATCGAAGGCTCGGCAGATTAACCAAGATTATACAACCCCAAGTTGAAACAATAATCTCTAGTTAAAACCATTTAACAAAACATTCTAAAAGCGTGAGAGAACGTGAAACTGCCTACCAGTTTAAGTTTTCTCTCCGTGCTCTCTGAAGCTTCTGCCTCCAGTAGCTCTCGCTCTAGTTTCTCTTCTGCTTTCTTCCACTGGAAAGAGACAGGAAAGAAAAAGTAAGAGTATATAGTGCTGAGTGAAAAAGCAAGCTTCAGAGGCATAATATGTCAATATTCTGAAACACATACCCTAACCTGCCTATGAATACAAACACAAGCACAAGTACACAGACCTGAAGAAGCAGCAAACACACACCAAACCGAGGACAGCGGCTGCCTCCTGGGAGGAAGGCAGAACAAGACTGGGGAGAGGAACAAAGGGGACTCTCACTCTATCACTGATGGTTTCTTCTCAAGAATGAAACTGAAGTCTATTAATATTTGCTCATTGTGAATGGTAGATACATGGAATATTCTGTATTATTCTCTGTAGTTTTCTATAAGTTTTTTCAAAAGAGAAAAAAGGGAAGAACACACTGAGCCCAGAAATAATTCTTACTGTTAAATCATCTATAACACAGAAATTAGTCATCAACGATACTTCCTAAACACATTTACATACAATGCATAAAATCAGACACTATAGAGAAATTCAACAAAATATAAGTTTCTCCACTTTCTTACGCAGTATGAGCAGCAAATAATGGTTGCTAAGCTGCCTAAGACGCAGGGGACCGACTGAGGGAGAGTTTCCTTCCTTCGTGCGCCATTTAAGGAACTGCCATGTTCTTAGTGGGTCTGTTTCCCCACCACAGATACGTACATGCTGTTTCTAACAGGGATATCCAGTTTATATTAGGAGAATATGGTATAAAAAATTAAAATATTTACCTTCATTTGTTTCCAATTATTAAGTCTATGGTGGTACTTCTGTCCCATTTTCAAAATTTATTAGGGCCATTCAAAGATGGATATCCCTGAAAACTATTTTTTGTTTGGTTTTTAATAAGCAATTTGATAACCCTATGTAGAAATGTTTTGAGAAGTAATAATAATAACGATGCTGGTAGTAGTAATTCATGTTTATAAAGCACACCCAGTGTCAGGCACTTGCTAAATGCTTTACCTGCATCATCTTATTAAGGTGCACTGTGACCCACGAGGTGGGTGCTATGGCTAGCTCCATTTCTCAAAATTAAAAAAAAAAAAAGGTTACCAAAGTTTCATACTAAATAAACAAGGGGCTGGAATTTCAACCTAGGTTTCAAATGCAAGCCAATAAAGAAAGGTGCTTCAATTAACAAAAACCCACTTTGTTGCCAAATTTACATGAATATCGCCTTCCTGGTCAAGGAAGGGATCTGTGTATCACAATGAATCTGAAGAGCAAAAAAATTAAAACCCAGCATGACAAGGAAATTTTTTCATCAACTGCTCTTTTTGCCAATGAATTGTCAGTTTAATTAATAAAGCACTTCTTTGCAATAACTGGAAAAAATAAAATTTTCTAAATATTAGGTTTTGACACATTTATATTTATGATTTAACTATGATTTCTGCCTGTGCCTACACTATGGTTTTAATCTCAAATCAAACAAAAAAGGAAATCAACCAAACCTTTCTCTGCATTCTTGAGAGAGTTTTTCTCTTTTCCTTGAAAGTCATGAACTTTTTTGGTTTATTAATGTCCTCTGTATCTTTTTTCACTTCCACTTCTTTGATTCTTAAGCACAAGAATGTCTTTAACATCTAAGATGAAGAAAACACAATATACACCTTAATATTTATATTGCCATCAAAACGTTTATACAGAGAGGTTGGCATTTAACAATGTTTTTCCTTCCTTTGTGCCAAAAAAAAAACCAAACAAAAAACACCTTTGACACATCTTTTATCACACTGCACACAAAGTTCTATTTTCTTATTGCTAAACATATTCAGTAATCTGCGTCTAATAGGACACTAGTATTTGGCTAAATAAACATAACATTATTTTGCAGTACAATGAGTAGAAGGCAGAGAGAACACATTACCTGGCATCGGTAGACAGGATTACAAGAAGTGGACAGGCCAGAAAAAGGTTTGGACCAGTATGGGAGGAGAGGATGTAAATTAGATATTTCTAAACCAGCTTTAATTTACCAAACCAGCCCCCATTTTGCAGTCAGTAGTTCTAATCTTCATTTTTTCCCCCAATTAAAAACAAAACACAATAACCAAAAAAAAAAAAAAAAATCCATGTAGACCAGTGTTACTAATTTTAAGACAAGTTATTTTCCTTTAAACCAATGGGTCTCCAGCTTCAGCAAACATGAGAATCATCAGGAGGGCTTGTTAAAACACAAATAGCTGGACCCCATCCTCAGTTTCTGATTCACTAGGTCTGGATTAGAGCCCCACAATTTGTATTTCTAATTCCCAGCTGATGCTGGTCCAGGGACCACAATGAAACTACTGCCTTAAGCCATTCAAAAAATCCAGAAACTAATTTGGAAATTGGTGTTTTGTGTACTACAGCAACCATACAAAGACCAAAGGGGTTCAAAATTCGAACTTTCTCTGGAAGAAACCACTCTACTGACCTCCTTCAATCATAGCAGCATTCCTGGAAAAAACGTGAGAACTACAGTTTGTATTATTTTGATGTTCCAATATGTACATTGGAAGAAAGCGGAATATTTCAGTTTACAGGGCTTAAAACACAGAATGGAAACAAGAAAGAGTTATAATTAGAAACGGCGAACATTGGGGCGCCTGGGTGGCTCAGTCGTTAAGCGTCTGCCTTCGGCTCAGGTCATGATCCCAGGGTCCTGGGATCGAGCCCCGCATCGGGCTCCCTGCTCAGCGGGGAGCCTGCTTCTCCCTCTCCCACTCCCCCTGCTTGTGTTCCCTCTCTCGCTGTGTCTCTCTCTGTCAAATAAATAAAATCTTTAAATAAATAAATAAATAAATAAATAAAACTGCAAAAAAAAAAAAAAAAAAGAAACGGCGAACATGAAGTCATTCTAGGTACCAGAAAGATCAATATGAGTATTCTGTAAGTATTCTATGTGCTCATAAAATATTACCCACAAATAAAAAACGTAACTCCAGATTAAAGATGGCCGACTAATCTTTGGCAAGGGCACCAATAATACACAGTGGGGAAAGGATAGTCTCTTCAATAATGTTAAGAAAACTGGATATCCACATGCAAAAGAATGAAACTGGACCACTGTCTTACACCACTCAAAAAATTAACGTGAAATGGATTAAAGATTTAAATGTAAGAACCGAAACCATAAAACTCCTAGAAGAAAACACAGGGGAAAAGCTCCTCAGCACTGGCCTTAGCTAGTGATTTTTTGGATAGGCATCAAAAAGCACAGGCAACAAAAAGCAAAAATAAACAAGTGGGACTACATTAAACTAAACAGCCTGCACAGCAAAGAAAACCATCAACAAAATGAAAAGACAACCTACTCAATGGGAGAACATATTTGCAAGCCACGTATCTAACAAAGAGTTAATATCCAAAATATATGAGGAACTCCTACAACTCAATAGCAAAAAGCAAATAACCTGATTTAAAGAACGGGCAAAAGACGTGAATAGACATTTTTCCAAAGAAGACATACAACAAATGGCCAGTAGATACACAAAAAGGTTGGTTCAACACCACTAATCATCAGGAAAATGCAAACGAAAACCACAATGAGAAATCACCTCACATCTGTCAGAATGGCTATTATCAAAAAGATAATAGGGGTGCCTCAATGACTCATTGAGAGAAGCATGTGACTCTTGATCCTGGGGTCATGAGTTCGAGACCCACGCTGGGTGTAGAGATTACTTAAATAAATAAACTTTTAAAAAAAGGTAAGAGAGGGGCACCTGGGTGGCTCAGTTGGTTAAGCGACTGCCTTCAGCTCAGGTCATGATCCTGGAGTCCCGGGATCAAGTCCCACATCGGGCTCCCTGCTCAGCAGGGAGTCTGCTTCTCCCTCTGACCCTCCCCCTCTCATGCTCTCTGTCTCCCATTCTCTCTCTCAGATAAATAAATAAAACCTTTAAAAAAAATAAAAATAAAAAAAGGTAAGAGAAAACAAGTATTAGGGCATGAAGATAATGAAACCCTTGTATACTGTTGGGAGGAATGCAAACTGGTACAGCTATGGAAAACAGCATGGAAACTCTTCAAAAAATTAAAAGAGAATTATCATATGATCTAGTAATCCCACTTTTGGGTATAGATCCAAAAGAAATGAAGTCAGTACCTCAGAGATACCTGCATTCCCATGTTCATTGCAGCATTATTCACAATACGAAGCAAAGATATGGAAACAGCCTATGTATCCACTAACGAATATAGAACCTGCGCTATATACATATAATGGAATACTATTCAGCCACTAAAAAGAAGGATCCTGCCATTTATGACCACAGAGATGAACCCAGAGGACATCATGCTAAGTGGAATAGGCCAGACACAGAAAAACAATATTGTACAATCTCACTTACATGGGGAATCTACAAAAGTCAAATGCATACTAAAACAGTGGTTGACGGGGGGATGGGGGACATGCAGAAACGTCAGTCAAAGGACACAGACTTTCAGTTATAGGATAAAGAAGCTCTGGGGATTGAATTTATAGCATAGTAAACAGAGTTAATAATACTGTATTGTATAATTTGAAATAAGCTGAGAGTAAGTTTTTAGGATTCTCACCACAAAAAAAGGTGAGAGGTGATAGATGTGTTAATTAATTTGACTGTGGAGCACCTGGGTGGCTCAGTTGGTTAAGCTACTGCCTTTGGCTCAGGTCATGATCCCAGGGTCCTGGGATTAAGTCCCACATCAGGCTCCCTGCTCAGCGGGAAGCCTGCTTCTCCCTCTCCCTCTGCCACTCCCCCTGCTTGTTTGCTCGCTCTCTCTCTTCCTCGCAAATAAATAAAATCTTTTAAAAAAATTAATTTGACTGTGGTAATCATTTCACATATTGATTAAATCATCATGTTGTATACCTTAAAAAAAAAAATCACACTGTACAACCTAAATATATACAAAAAAAGAAAAACCCAACAAAGAGTTCAGAAATAAAATACTGTGTACGGATTTAAAATAAAATAAAGGCAGCATTTTAAATCAGCAGCAAAAGGAAAAGAGTACTGGAATAACTGGCTATCCATTTCAGAAAGTATATATACATATTAGATCTGCAACTATACCACACACAAAGATGTCAGATGGATTATTTAAATATAAAAATTAACACTCTTCTAGAAGGAGAGAATCTATACTTGGGACTGAAGAGGTTCTTCCATGCATGACAAAAATATAATCTCATCTATAAATGGTGAAAAAATGACAGAGTCAATTAAAATGTAAAACTTCTTTAAGACAAAAAAGACCACAATACAAAATTAAATGGCAGAGCAACAAACAAATATTTGCAACTTACTATCCTTTATATGTAATATAACCTCAACAAACACCAGAGCTTTTGTTTCTTTTATTCACTACCTTATACCCAGGACCTAGAAGAGTGTCTAGTACACAGCTGATATTTACTGAAATAAATGAGTATCAGAAAAGTATTACAAGTCATCAAAATACCTGAGGAGAAAAATTAGCAACAATGCAAATGGGCAAAAAAATTCAAATGACTAATAAATATGTGAAAACAAAAAAATATGTATGAGATGTACAGAATGATTTGCCCACCAGACTAACAAAGATTAAATGGTAGAAACACTCAGCATCGGGTAGGTTGTGGGGAAAAGACACGCCTGTCACTGTGAGAACATAATAAAATGTATTTGCAGGACAATGTGGCATTACCTCTCAAATTTATAAATGTGTATACTGTTGGATCCAGCATCTAAACTTTAAAAATTTAACTCACAGAATACTCCTGTAAGTATGAAAAAATAATATAGCCAAAATGTTCTCTTTCATGATCACTGTAGAAACAACTCAGCTGTCCATCAAGTAGGGGGCTGTAGTCACATAATAGGAAACAGACGTTAAAAAGAATGAGACAGCCCTATACAACACAAAATGAAAGCAGCTCCAGAAGAGCTTCCATAGAATAAATGCATTTTTATTTTAAAATCTACACATGTATTAAATAAATAAATAATTTAAAATATATATAAACAAGGGGCGCCTGGGTGGCTCAGTCGTTAAGCATCTGCCTTCGGCTCAGGTCATGATCCCAGGAAGCCTGCTTCTCCCTCTCCCACTCCCCCTGCTTGTGTTCCCTCTCTCACTCTCTGTCAAATAAATAAATAAATAAATAAAATCTTTAAAATATATATACACATGTATATATACATAAACAAGTATGTACGTCTATATAAACCTCTAGAATTCATACTAAATTGTTAGAAGTAGTTACACTTGGAGAGTCTTCTACATTATACACGTCTACAAAGAATAAAATTCCTAACAACTGAAAATTAACTTTGTAATTTAAAACAAATAAAATGCAAAGTCAGAAAAGGCTTACCTCTGGCCTAACCTCGTAATTTCTGCCCTTCACAAAACCAGAAATCACTTTAATCACACCAAGGGAAGCTTGGCCTAATTTATCTTGTTTAAATAGTTTCTTCACTGCGTCACAACACATTTCAGATATCTGAAAAATCAAATGTTACACTCAGCCGGTGTTTCCCAACCTCGGCACCACTGGCATTTTAAGCCAGACAATTCTTCGCTGTGGGGTCGCTGTCCTGTGCACGGTGGGAAGTTTAGAGGTCCCCTAGCATTTACCCACTAGATGCCAGTAGTAGCCACTGCAGGGGTGACAATCGAAACTGCGTGCAGACACAGTCTCATGTTCCCTGGAGGGCGAAACCACCTCCTGCTCAGAACCGCCACACTAAACTTATGTTTGAAGAATTTTCTTAAAGAGGCAGTGTTTAGGGCGCCTGGGTGGCTCAGATGGTTAAGCGTCTGCCTTCGGCTCAGGTCATGATCTCAGGGTCCTGGGATCGAGTCCCGCATCGGGCTCCCTGCTCCTTGGGAGCCTGCTTCTCCCTCTGCCTTTCTCTCTCGCTCTGTCTCTCATGAATTAAAAAAAAAAAAAAAAAAAAAGAGGCAGTGTTTAACAAAGTGACGCTATTTTAGCAATGAATGATAGCTCCAAAAGAATTCTGAGAGAGAAAAAAAATAATCACAAGGTCTAGAATTTTGCGTTCAGGAGGACAGCAACAATCACTTAGCAACCCACCGATTTTGACACGTCATCCATGAGAGGGACGATCAACACAATGATGTTGTTGTGAAAGTTGAAATGAGGAAGTGCCACCAACAGCTCACACAGGCTCCTCACGGCCACTTCCGCCAGTCCTTTGTAGGCCTTTAAGGAAACTACATTACTTTTCTTCAGTTTCCTTTGCTTCCAGTCTAATCAAAAGATAACCGTAGTTATTTTACTCATTGATCAAAGCTTCAACTAATTAGCTTTCTTTTACAAGAATATGCAATAATACACTGTGCCAATTCTTAAATGAGTTGTGTCCACCCTTAGACACAAGTACAAACGTTATCATTAAAATTTATCCGCCATCATCCACCCTCTGACTCTGACCATAATGTTAAGAGTTTTGGCTTTCCATACATTTTTAAAGATGTATCATTAGAGGATAAGGGTCTCAGGGATAAATCAGGGCAGGGGGAGACAGAGAGCTGGATATCTTAAGGAATCCCTGGGCTCTACCAGGCTTTCCCCAGAACACTAGATTTCAAGAAGCCTGGGTTCAAATCCTAGTCATCCACTAATTGGCTAGTGAATATGAGCAAGCTCCAGATTCTGAGCCCTGATCTCTTCCATGTTCCAAAAATTCCGGAGAATCTAAAACATTATTTCTCCTGACTTCTTGCTAATGCTCACTGTGGTATCTTTACCCAGGAGGTCCAGAAGATTTAAGGTTTTCTTCAAAATAGCGGATAATTCACAGGACCTCTTTTCTTTAAAGATTTTATTTGACAGGGAGCGACAGAGAGAGCACAAGCAGGGGGAGTGGCAGGCAGAGGGAGAAGCAGGCTCCCCGCTGAGTAGGGAGCCTGACTCGGGGCTCGATCCCAACCTGAGCCAAAGGCAGACACTTCAAGTCGACTGAGCCATCCAGGCACCCTGCAGTACTTTTCTAGAAATTTCTACATACATACTCTGCCACCATAACATAGCATCCTGAATATGAAAATATGCTGGTTTTTCTAGAGTAGGTTCAACATCATACACAACCGGAGATGAGAAACAGTATAGAGGACGGTGCCTGTGTTTTAAACTTGCTTCTCGTGTATATGAGTTTTCCTCAAACACGCTGTATTCATCCTAAGAACCGTATCTTCTATTTACCTGAAGCTGACGAGACTTCCTAGTGGATGGATGAATAAACAAAACGTGGTACGTATATACAGTGGACTATTATTCAGCCTTAAAAAGGAAGGAAATTTTGACACGTGCTATGAGAATCCTGAAGACATTACGCTAGGTGAAATAAGGCGGTCACAAAAGGGCAAATACTGTGTAAGTCTACATAGAATACGAGGTTCCGGGAGGAGCCAGATCCATATTCACTTCAAATTAGAAAGGAGAACGGTGGCCGCCCCGGGCGGTACAGAACTTCAGCCGGGGAAGATGCAGAGCTGCGGGTGCAGAGCGGCGACGGCCGCGCCACACGGCATTTGCTGAGCGCCGCACAACTGCACGCCTGCAAAACTGCTCCGACGACAGACTCGATGTTGTATTTTACCATACATTTTTTAAAACGTAAAAAAAAAAAGACTTCATAATGGTTCCATCAGCTGAGAAAAGGCCTACGTCTGCGTGGTGCGATACAGAGGCCACCAGCCCCGTGTGACAACTGAGTACTCGGACTGTGGCTAGTCCAAATGCACACGTGCCCTAAGTGTGAGATACGCGTCAGATTTTGACCTCAATACCAAAAAAGGAATGTAAGATACCTACTTTTTGAAGTCGATTACATGTTGAAATAGTAATCATATACATAGCAATTTCATTACTTTTTACTTTTTTTTCTTAGTGTGAGTACATGTTTTTCAAATGACGTATGTGTCTCATGTTCTATTTCTCTTGGATGGTGCTGGTCTACACAAAGCTCCCCAGCCTTGGAATGTATGCTCCTAAGTAGGCTCCAGTTGGGAGGCCAGAGCATAGAAGCAACATCCACGGC
>NC_138374.1:29860132-29902820 GCF_054177405.1 Leptonychotes weddellii | reverse complement strand
TTCCAACTGAGAAACTCGGTGATCCTTAGGCCCTTTACTGAGTAAAGTGAAAGCACCTGACCTAGGCAACTGAATGTCTTCTCCATTCATGCTCCAATTTTCATATGCCCTTCCTTTTTTTTTTTTTTTTTTTTACAGATTTTATTTATTTATTTGACAGAGAGAGACACAGAGAGAGAGGGAACACAGCAGGGGGAGTGGGAGAGGGAGAAGCAGGCTTCCCGCCTAGCGGGTAGCCCCATGTGGGGCTCGATCCCAGGACCCTGGGATCATGACCTGAGCCGAAGGCAGACACTTAACGACTGAGCCACCCAGGCACCCCTGCCCCTCCTTTTCTGAACAAAGAAGAAAAGAATAAAGGTTTGATGGAAGAGTTTATCATCCAGTATGACTGACTTCTCTCTAAGTCCATTTTCAAGGCACTAATTTCATCCATTTCAAGTCATCCTTCTCCCCTAACTCCCCTAACCATCTCCAAATAAAAAGCAGCAGCATAAATTTCAACCATTCACGAATTCAAGAAACACACTTACTAGGGAAAGGCCTGGAGCAACAATACTAACAGCTGATCAATACAGGGCCTGTACAGGCCAGGCACAGTTGTAAGCAGGTTTTATCTATAAATTAATTTACTTCTCACAACAATCCTATGAAGTAAATACTATTATTTATAAACAGAAAAATGGAAACAGAGAGAGTAAGTGATTTGCCCACCACATGGGTAGTAAGGAGAGAGCCCAGATTTGAACCCAGGAAGTCGGACTGTAGACTCTGCTCTTGACAACCCGCTATACTGACTCTCACCACAGAGCACAGAATATAGAACTCACCTTCCTGAACAAAGCTAAGTATGTTATGTATTTTAAAAATGTTCAATATACCTTTAACCACTTGCTCCAGATTTTCCAAATAAAATTTATATTGGCTAACCAGGCCTTCTTCAAATTCTCTTAACTTTTGGGTTTCTTTGCGTATCTGAAAAAATCAAAAAGACCACTCATTTTTTTAAATCAAAATACCAAAATCCTTAAATTAGCACAAAATGTGAGTGCCTTCTACCCAGTCCTATAAAAACAAACAAAAAAAACCCTACAATTTCTCCCATCTCTAGCTCTCCCAAATGTTCAGCTTATTTTGTATAGTAATTGTATCTGTCATTACCTTGGTAGATTTTTCTGCTTCTGTGAGGGGTCGTATTTTGTATGAAGGAGTAATGTCTTTAAATAACTCCAGCAGGGAAATTATCACCAGCTTTCGAACAGTAACAGCTACATCAGGATCCTGTTCCATCAGCATGGAACGCAGTTCTTTCAATTTTTTAATCTGTTAAAGAAATATATGGCAGAGGGAGAGACAGAATCTTAAGCAGGCTCCATGCCCAGCGCAGAACTAGAGCCACAATCCTGAGTCATGACCTAAGCTAAAATCAAGAGTCACACACTTAAACGACTGAGCCACCCAGGCGCCCCTCAATACCTTCATTTAGAGATGAGGAAAATAAGACTCAAAGTTTAAGCGACTTTTCTAAGGTTACAAAAAACATTAAGTGCAGATGTAGGATTAGGCTAAGGTTCTGTCTACTCTTATTCTACCTCCATCACTATTTTAATGCTTTTCCTTTTTGTATGTGCTTATAGGTAATAAGGGAATCTTAAAATATTAGACATTCACACCATATCTAATATGAAGAGCTCAAAAAAATTAGTACTACTTACGTTACTTTCTGGGTCTGATAATATGGCAGATGCCAAGGCTGCAATATGCATTTTCTTCTCCTGTAATTTCTTCCTTCTCTCAATCAAATGTTCTTCTAGTGTCAGCTCTCGAATGGGATCTTCAACAATCTCTGAAACAGATTAGATTTCCCCTCTTAAACATTTCTTTATTTACAAGTATCCAAGAACCTTAATCAATACAATAATATTCCTATAGTAATAAATAATAATAACAATAACTAAATTTTATTGAACACTTGCCATGGGCCAAGATTACTACATATGATCCTCTCAAAAATGTTATGAGGCAGGTACAATCATCATATCCATTTTGTACATAGAACATGAGGCAAAGGGAGAGTAACTTGCTTATACTCACAAACCTAGTAGAAATGGAATTCAAAATCCAGGTAATCTGACTCGAGAGCTCATATTCTTAACTACTATGCTAATAAACTTATAATGATTCCCATGAATTAAGGGAAAAAGCAACCTGATTTAGTTTTTTAAAAAAGTACAGAATATTCTCCCTTGTTTCCAACTCTATACAGTCCTTCGCACTGCAGAAAATATGTCCATCTTAAGAAAAGAAATTGACAGGAAACTAGATTTAATAAACACAGAAGCATAATCTCTAATGAGCCTATGAAGGATGAATGAAAACAGTTGACCTGTAATCTCATTTACACCATTAATGAGGTTTGCTAAGCTAAAGTAAAATTTAACCAGTTTGTTCTATTGCAAATTCCAAACAAATATAATCTCAAACCATAAAAATATGTTCTTTCAGTTTAACTTTGATTGCAACTATCTTAGCTATTAGAAAACCACACTCGGGTGCCTAGGTGGCTCAGTCGTTAAGCGTCTGCCTTCGGCTCAGGTCATGATCCCAGGATCCTGGGATCGAGTCCCACATCGGGCTCCCTGCTCCGCGGGAAGCCTGCTTCTCCCTCTCCCACTCCCCCTGCTTGTTCCTGCTCTCACTATGTCTCTCTCTGTCAAATAAATAAATAAAATCTTTAAAAAAAAAAAAGAAAACCACACTCAATTATCTAAAATAGACATATATACAGACATATATAAGTATAACAGCTCTGGGGGGGGGCGCCTGGGTGGCTCAGTCATTAAGCGTCTGCCTTCAGCTCAGGTCATGATCCCAGGGTCCTGGGATCGAGCCCCGCATCGGGCTCCCTGCTCAGCGGGAGGCCTGCTTCTCCCTCTCCCACTCCCCCTGCTTGTGTTCCCTCTCTCACTGTGTGTCTCTCTCTGTCAAATAAATTAATAAATAAATATCTTAAAATATATATATATATATATATAACCGCTCTAAGAAGTGAAATGATTTCATATCACAAAATCATTTTGTAATTTAAAGCTAAAAAGTTAGTATTTGTAGGCAGGTCCTTCACTTAAAATTAAAAAGAATTCAAAATGGTAATAATTTGTAAGACTCTTCATGCAGGCCTAGACATTACAAACATAACTGCATAAAATTCTCCATAATGAAGAGCAACAAAGAATCAAATTCCACCAGGTGAGACTTTCAACATGTGGGAAAATGTTCAAAATGACCTTGAAATGACCAGTACTCTAAAATGCACATTTCAGACTTTATCTAAAATTAAGTCACATTTACTATTATGAAAAAAAAAAATGTAATTCTCAATTAACAATTTAGTAACTACAAAAGTACATTCCATTACCTTCCTCAAGTTCTAGCTCTTCTTGATCCTCTTCATCTTGGTTACTGTCTGTAACTGTATGGAAAACATGTATATTAAAAAATCTGACAATAGGGGCGCCTGGGTGGCTCAGTCGGTTAAGCGTCTGCCTTTGGCTCAGGTCATGATCCCAGGCTCCTGGGATCGAGTCCCGCATCGGGCTCCCTGCTCAGCAGAGAGCCTGCTTCTCCCTCTCCCTCTGCCTGCCGCTCTGCCTACTTGTGCTATCTCTCTGTCAAATGAATAAATTTTAAAAAATCTTTAAAAAAAAAAAAAAAATCTGACAATATACTTTTAAAGTGATCAAACTACAAAGAAAAGCAGGAAAGTGATTACCATAAAACTTGGGAAAGTAGTTACTTCTGTGAGGAGGAAGCAATTAATGATTGAGGGGAGCACAAAGGAAGTTTCCGGGTGCCGGCAGCATTTACTTCTTGCCCAGACAGTAGTTTTATGGGTGTGTTTTTTGTGATAAACCACGTAACTTCACAAGGCAACTCTGACTTCTAGACTTCTCTGTGTGTTTTATTTCACAAGAAAAAAGATACATGTAAGAAAAAAAGGCTAATAAAGGATAACTAATATTCTAATTTTAGAAACAAGAGTCTTTGGTGAAAAAAACTGAAAAGAAAAGCACCTCAAGATTGTAGCTTTAGCTATCTCATGATACAACAGACATCAGAGATAATCATCTGTATTTCTGGCCAAAATCATCAAGCTTGCTATATGACTAATTGCAGCTACCCCCTATCTTGTAGGTAAAAGTAAGAATAAAATTAAATCTTGAGTGGGAAAAAAAATGTGGTATTAGTAAGGAGCTAAAATTTTTACTAATACACTGGATGATTGATTAGATTCACCTGGCTTCTCCCTGGTCTGTGGGATTATACCACTTTTATCCTTGATAGGAAGTAAGTGAATCAGTTCCTTCTCTGGTGCAGTTTGCAGAGTTCTTGGTATTTTTTCATATTTATCTATAACACCCTCATGCTTTCGTTTCTTGGCGTGAACAGGTTCACTGCAGAAAAAAAAAATTCCAGTTTTAATGTATTTAAAAAGGAATCTAGAGATCACTTAAAAAGTACAGAAAAGTAAACTACTGGTTAAACTTCCAATAGGTATACTGAAAAAAATAAAAAATAAAAAAATAGGTACATAGATATTAGCACCTGGACCAGGCACATAGTAGGCACTCAAATAGTAAATGAATAAAAGAATCATATATTCTGCCCCGAAGACTACGGCTGCATGTAGTTTTTCCCTTCAGATGCAAAACAGAAGTGAAAGCTATGGCAGATTCTTTTTGAAAACTATTCCACAAAGCCAAGGGTGACATCATGCTATTTTACTTCCCCAAAATACTTGAGACCATTGCATGGGCTTAGGAGTTAAAAAGATCTAGGTTTAAATTTCAGATCCTGGGCGCCTGGGTGGCTCAGTTGGTTAAGCGACTGCCTTCGGCTCAGGTCATGATCCTGGAGTCCCGGGATCGAGTCCCGCATCGGGCTCCCTGCTCGGCAGGGAGTCTGCTTCTCCCTCTGACCCTCCTCCCTCTCATGCTCTCTGTCTCTCATTCTCTCTGTCTCAAATAAATAAATAAATAAAAAATCTTTAAAAAAAAAATTTCAGATCCACCAGTTGTGATCACAGGAAGCATCAGTTTCCTCTGTAAATGGGAATAATACCTCCCCAACAGGGTAACAAGGACTGAGATCGTGGCCATGAAGAACTCAGGACTGTTCTGCCAGTTCCCCAGAGAACTACATTCTTCCCCAGTGCATTCTACTTCACTATTCAGACTCAAAAAAAAATAAAGATGTACACTAAATAAAATCAGTTTGTTTTATTCATGAACTTCCTTTATTTAGGAAATAAACTGAGTCACAGGGTTTACTCTCTTACGTTCCGAGCTGAACATCTTGCACTAACCACCTAACTAAAATTCTGAATCAAGTTTTTAACACTGAAAGGATATGAATGTTTATAATCTAAATGAGGTATTACCTAGAAGAAAGATCTCTCGTTAGAAAAGATGCTCTTTGTCCTAAGTCTCTCATTAACTGCAAGTCATCTTCATCCATCATATCCAAAGGAAGGGCTTCCTCTTCTTCCTCCTCTTCCCATTCAATCCTTTTACCTGTTCCAACAACAAAATCAGAAACTGGCATTAGAGGCATAGAACTCCACGTTTCTGTGTCAACAAGAGGAAAAGTTTATGCTTTTCTAGTATGTCAGCCCAGTGTTTCTAAATGGAAGCACTAATGACACGTTGGGCCGGACAGCTCTTTATTCCACTGGGGGTCTTGAGCTAAGCAAAATGCTCGCATCTCCAACCCCTGAAATCTAAATGCCAGGAGCCTTCCCAGGTCACTGTCACAACCAAAAAATAAAACGCCTCCACACAGTCTGCAAGGTCTCTCAGAGCATGCGAGAACCGATGATTTAGCTGCTTCGCTCCTTCTGATCCCCACGGACTCTCACTTCCATTCCACTTCAGCCACCCCCTCCATGGGCCACATCCCAAGCCTTGGTGCTCACCCCATCCCCTGACCACAACCATCTGTCCTTGCAGCTCTCATTCGGTTACTTCCACTGCACTTCTATGACCAAATATATAGACCTTCAATCCTCTGACCACTCTACTTCTATCTTCCATTGTGTTCTATCTTCACTCCTGGGTTTCTGCTGCATGGTAATCATTCAAACTGCCCTCTTGATAATATCCTCAACTACCTTCCCTTCTACAGTTTAGGCACTGACATCTAACAAAACCCCAACTGATCACTCTATCTTCTCCCTCTGTCCCTCACTCTCTTTCTCTTTTTTAATATAAAAATGAATGTCAACTAAGTGCCAAGCACTGCTCTAAGTGCTAAGGATTCAACCATGAACAATACAATCTTAGCGTCTTCCCTAACAGAACTTATAATTCTCCTTGACTCCAATAACACTCGTAAATATCGCCATATAAATGTACACATTGCACAGAATGGAACTCCTACCTACTTTAAATGAGCTTCCCATTTCTCAAAGGTGACCAGCAACTGGTTTATTTCCCTGATCAGCTTTCTCTCTTCCTTAGCCTTTTCAAATCTTTTCTCTATCATCACACTTCTAACCCCATCACCTACCTCACTTCATAATCCTCAGAGGAGCTAGCTTCCTCCATCACTGAGAAATGAAAAGCCAGAAGCTAGAAACTCCTGCAATTTCCCACAATGAATTCAACAGCATCTGCATCCATCTCTTCTGTTTTCCTTCTCCTAACATTGGAAGAGTGCCTCTCCTCCTGGGCTCTGGATTTAATTTCTTGCCTTCTCTTGCCTTGTTCTATCATTTAAGCCCCCTCTCCCTTATACCTTCAAACTCTCTAACCCATTAAGTTCTTTATATCAGCATTTTAAGATGGTCAAATCATTTTCCAGTGGGCAATTTGCCAACCTTTGCTTCTCAGATCATATAGATCATATTCACGGACTACAGCTGTCAGTCTTAACAGCTGTATAGTATTCCACCATAGATAAACAACATTTGTGTCATTTAACAATTCCTGTTGATGAACATTTTACTTTCAATTTTTGATCACGGTGGCATTTTTGTTTGCTATTATTAATAATGTTGAAATGAGCACACTTGGAAATATGTTCTTGGCAAATTTTTTCAAATATAATCATAGACTGAATTCCTAACAGTAACATGTTAGATCAAAGGAAAAGCATTTTCTGAAAATCTTTTTCTGTGATAGTGTATTTGAATTTATAAATATATTTTTTCCTCCTTTTTATTCAAATGGTATAAGCATCTCATACATGTGGCAAAAGCCTATAATTTCAAGTGAGTGAAAGCATCAATGCACACTACTTTTCACCTTGTTTTTTAAAATTAACTATTTTGTCGGGGCGCCTGGGTGGCTCAGTCGTTAAGCGTCTGCCTTCAGCTCAGGTCATGATCCCAGGGTCCTGGGATCGAGCCCCGCACTGGGCTCCCTGCTCAGCCAGGAGCCTGCTTCTCCCTCTCCCGCTCCCCCTGCTTGGGCTCCCTCTCTCGCTGCGTCTCTCTCTGTCAAATAAATAAATAAAATCTTTTAAAAAAAATTTAAAAAATAAAATTAACTATTTTGTAGACAATTTCTTTTTTTTTTTAATGAACATTTTAGGACAAATCAAAAGAAACTACAGGACATGAATGCTTTCACAATTACCTGGTCGTTTTTCCTTTGGGTCCTCCAGTGGGATCGGTTTCTTAGACACAGCATCTTTTACAGCTTGCCTTAGTTTCCTCTGTTCTTTTCGGTACTTCTTGAGAGTGCTTTGTTGTTTAAATTGCTTATTTTTTAGCTTGTTTTCAAGTTTGACTTTACTAGTTTTTAGTAACTTCCGAAAGCTGGGGATCTGTTTTTTATTTCTTCTCTAGAAGACAACAGCACGAGTACTGCATACCCAGAAATTTAAACTGCAAACTCAGAACAAAATGTTGTCTTTAAAGTAAGTGCCATTCATATATCCTCTTACTGTTTACAAAGTTCTCCAACATATTTGATCCCAACAGCCTAGTTAAGCAGTTATTGCTGTTACCTTCAAATTATTACTGAAAAAGCTAAAGCTGAGAGAGATTATATGACTTGTTAAAGACCCCTAAACTAAGGAGGGCAAAACAGAATTCGGATCTTTGGATTTCAACGCTTGCTGGTAACCCCTTATTCAGAAATGCAAATCCCAGCTCTTATTTTCTGTGAGACCCAGGGCAAATCACTTACTTTGCTATCCCCTTACCCTTTAGGGAAGAAAATGGACTCATCTCGCGTCCCATGACTCACATTATAAACTCGTTGAGAACAGGACCCTGTTACCCATTTGTAAAATAAAGGGTACGAAAGATGGTCTCGAAGAACCCTTTAATGTCCGACACCCTACAGACAGAAGACTCCGTGCTTGTATTATCGCGGCCCCCTGAAGCCAAGTGCGAGCACAGTGGGCGATCAAGGAAGCTCCAGATCCAAGTGCCGGGAAGTTGGCAGAGCACAGAGAGGAGGGAGCCCCGAATCCAAGCCACCGCCCCCTTCACAAGGGCAAAAACTCGCCGAAAAACTACACCTGGCAGCGACTGTCAGCCAAAGGGGCCCTAAGCCGCGGAGATCGGGCTCCTCAAGACACTTACCGCCTTCATCCTTAAATATGAAGAGTCCCGATCCTACACTTTCACCAGGGATAGAGGTAATCCAGGAATCGCGAGGCGGCAACTAACACACGTGCCGAAGTCCCAACACTGCGCAAGGCGGAAGCTACCGCTGGTTCCTCCCCATCCTCCGCCGCCGGAAATAGGGGTGGGACTTCCGCGCCCCGGGTCGGCCGCGCGCCCTCTTGCGGCGCCGGGCAGGTGGCACCCCGGTGAACGCGCGTGTGAGCCTGCAGTGTCCCAGAGCGGCGCGCTGGCCGAAGGCGGGTGGCCTCGGGGGAGCTTCACAAGGTCTGTGATTCGTGTCCTGTCGCCCAATTTCCTTTAAGTCCTGGAGAAGTCGGGCTCCACCTTTCAGAACGAAAGGGCTTGATTTTTATCAATCACCTTACTGCACGTCGTACCTGTCCTCACGCAGTGTATCTGATCTTTCTGTCAGAGATAATGACTTTTGCAGTTAGTTTTCCTCCGTCCAGGCTTGAGGGCAGGAAAGGTTTATTCCTTTTGTGTAATGCCTGCCCCCTCGACGGGCTCTCTGGGCGTGTTTGTGGAATGGCGAATGACTTCTCCTGACCCTCCGGAGCTCAAAATTCTCTTAATGCTTGGTATTTTATTTTGAAACATTTCTTGCCTTCATTTTAACCATTGTCTGATAAAGAGGTGTGTCGGTGAGACTCTGCATTTCAATATTTTGCAACTATTACCTTTGTGTAAATTTTTCTGTCTGCTTATTAATTCCGCCAAAGTCCTTAATTCCAACAGGAAGATTTATGTACTGCAAAAATGTGGTTTTCAAAATGTTTGTCCCTCAAGGACTTTTTTTTTCCTGAATAAATTTAAGAATTCCACTTGAGTTTATTTTTTAAAGAAATAAAGTCTGTGATTCTTGAGCACATCTCTCAACTGAGACCTGACCCGGCAGCCCTAAGCCAGGAGAGACAGGCTCAGAAGTCTGAGCTCCCTGGTGGGTGTTAGTGTTAAATAGATTGAGAAGAAAACTGCCAATTTCTGGGTTCCACTTCAGAGACCAAGAATCCCATTTTGTCTGGAATTCTTTCCCTCCCTTCCAAGTTCACCAGTTTCCCCCGTTGTGCTCTCTCCTTCCACACACACACTGTCAGAAACAGCAGAGCCTGTCCCACTGGAGTATTACTTCATCAAACAAACGGCCTGTGCTCTTCCCAAGTGCCTAACAATCCCTTCCCAAACAGCTATCTTATCTTTGGTCACTCCCATCCTTCCAGCCTTCCCTCCAGTCTCTCCAAGGGTGAGGCATCCCCACTTCGGTTTTTCTCTCAACTTTATCAAGATGCCTGTATCACTAATTAACCCTTCTCTGTTTTCCCTCTCCAGTGGATACTTCCCCTCAACCTATTAGCACATTCAAGTCTCTTCCATAATTTTCTTTCTAATGACTTATCTTTTTTTTAATTTTTATTTATTTATTTGAGAGAGAGAGAGAGAAAACGAGTGGGGGGGAGGGGCAGAGGAGAGGGAGAAGCAGGCTCCCTGTCCGATGCAGGACTCGATCCCAGGACCCCGGGATCATGACCTGAGCTGAAGGCAGACGCTTAACAAACTAAGCCACCCAGGCACCCCCTGACTCTATCTACTTTTAATTGCTGTTTCATTTTCCTCCTTTCCTACTTGTCCTTATTTCCAAAAAAAACCCTAGTATTCTGGTGTCTCCACTTCCTCTTTTCTATTATCACAGCCCAAGTTTGTGCTATTTTCTTGAGGAATTAAATCATATGCTTGGCCCATGTTAAGTTTATAATCAGCTTGAATCCCTAGATCATTTTTAAGCAATTGTTGCCAAGCTAAATCCCTCCCATCTTGAATTTGAACAATCTGTTATTTGAACACAAACTTAAAAATAGAAGTTTACATGATTCCTACTAATTTAATCTTAATGGTTTCTCAAATCTATGGTCTCCAGCTTTGTGTCATTTCCCATTAGCTCAACCCACTGCTAAACTCAGTTTGGGTTCTTGTTTGTTTGTTTTTAAGATTTTATTTATTTGAGAGAGAGAGAGCATGAGCATGGGGAGAGAGGCAGAGGGAGAAACAGACTCCCCTGCTGAGCAGGGAGTCCTATGCAGGGTTCGATCCCAGGACCCCGAGATCATGACCCAAGCCAAAGGCAGACGCCCAACTTACTGAGCCACCCAGGCACTCCTCAGTTTGGGTTCTAAACTTTGAGTTCTAAACCCTGCTGACAGCGTGATTTCAAGGTCCTCTTGGATCCTCCAGAGCTTTCCTGAACACTTGGGCTAAGTGTCCCTGGGCTACCCCAAACTAGCTTCACAGGGATTGTACTCAGAGATTCCTATGAGTCTATTAAGAACCCATCTGGATCTGCCCATAACATTCCACTGTCGCTCTCGTTGGGGTCACTAAGAATCTCCAAAATGTTTTTCTTTTTTAAGTGTGCACTAAGCTATATCATTTCTTTTTACTTTTTTTTTTCTTTTTAACCTCACTAGATTTCTCCACTACATTTGATGCTACACATTTCTTCTTTCTTACATTACAGTGTCAGTGTCCTTGGCTCTCCTAACAGCCTCTTCCCTGGGTTCTTGTCCCACCTGCATTCCTTCTTCCTCATGCCTCTTTAATGTAGGTGATTTTCAGGGTTCTGGTCTGGGCCCACCTTTCTACTTCTGATTCTACCTGCTCTTCCAGTGTGATCTCATCCATCTACATATTGCAGAAAGATTTCCAAATCCTTTGTCCAGTCCATACCTTTCCCTCCAAGCTTCCATTTTATAGCTACCTCCTTCAGGACATCTCCACACAGTTACCATAGAACTTTAAGTCACCATGTTCAAAAGCAAACTATTTTCTTTACTTGGGCCTCTTGCAAGATTTCCTATTTCATTCATTTACCCACAGCTAGAATCCCAGTATTCCAGAAATCTTGGGACACAAGCTAGGGCTTTCCTGGCCATTCTCTATAATAAACTGATTTGAAAAATGTCACTAAATAGGCAGGGAACAATAAGGCTTCTGGTGTTCCTGTCCCACAAGATAATTCATATAAGTTGTAACAAGGGACCTTGAAACTAAAAGCACATAATAAGCTCAAAGGAGATGTCATATTTCCTAATGAGAAATTACTAAATGGTGCCAGATTATAAATGTAAATCTCCAAAATTCAGACATCAAGAATTTGAAAATATATGTATCATGGCCTCTTCCTTTAGCAACGTCAAAATATAGTTGAGAAAAATGTATATATAGGGTGCCTGGGTGGCTCAGTCGGTTAAGCGTGGGCCTTTGGCTTAGGTCATGATCCCAGGGTCCTGGGATCGAGCCCCGCATCGGGCTCCCTGCTCAGCAGGAAGCCTGCTTCTCCCTCTCCCACTCGCCCTGCTTGTGTTCCCTCTCTCGCTGTGTCTCTATCATATAAATAAAATCTTAAAAAAAAAAAAGTATATATAGTTGAGAAAGATAATTATGCATGACCAAATAGAGATTAATAGAAGAGTTTGTAGGGGCACCTGGGTGGCTCAGTTAAGCATCTGCCTTCGACTCAGGTCATGATCCCAGGGTCCTGGGATAGAGCCCCATATCTGGCTCCCTGCTCTGCGTGCGCACCGGCTTCTCCCTCTGCCTGGCGCTCTCCCTGCTTGTGCTCTCTCTCTTCTATTTTTTTTTTTTTTAATTTATTTATTTGAGACAGAGAGAATGAGAGAGACAGAGAGCATGAGAGGGAGGAGGGTCAGAGGGAGAAGCAGGCTCCCTGCTGAGCAGGGAGCCCGATGCGGGACTCGATCCAGGGACTCCAGGATCATGACCTGAGCCGAAGGCAGTCGCTTAACCAACTGAGCCACCCAGGCGCCCTCTCTTCTATTTTTTAAAAAAATATTTATAGGTGCTAAAAGAGAAAGAAAAGCTTGGGAAGAAATGACAGAGCAATGAATACTTAAATGGACCCTTATAGAAAGGACAAAGTTCGTAGAGATGGGATAATATTTTCTGAGCAAGATCACACAGGTAATGCAAATAATTTTTATTGTGACCCATCAGGAAATTAGCTTAAAATAACTAATAACCATAATGATTAATTATGGAATTAAAATTGTAAACAAAAGACTGATGCCAAAAAATAATAATATAGCAAATGTTGTTGGTATCCCAACAACACCCTTTCAGCACTTATTACACACATGCAGAAAAAAGTCCTCTACAGTGTTTGCAACTTTTCACTTGAAGACTTTTTCACAAACCCTGCAAAGCAGGCCAGAAGTGCCAAAGAATTTTCACTCCTGAGAGCAGCCTTTGCAGTGATAAATTGAAGTTGAAGGATAAATACACCAATTGTAGTAGGCTGAAAAATGTCCTCCCCAGATATTGGGCCCTAATCCCTAAAGCCTGTGAATATTACCTCAGATGGCTAAAGGTGTGATTAAGGATCTTGAGATGGGGAGATTATCCTGGACTATCCAGGTAGGCCCTAAATGGAATTACATGTGTCTGTGTATGAGCTAGGAGGAGGGAGATTTCACAGATAGAAGAGGAAGAGGCAATGTGACTACAGAGCAGAGATTGTAGTGATGTAGCCACAAATCAAGAAATGCCCCAGCACCAGAAAGGGGAAGAGGCAAGGGACAGATTATCCCCTAGATTCTTGGGAGGGAGCACAACCCTGCTGACAGCTTGATTTCAGTGATAATGATTTCTGATTTCTTACCTCTCAACTTGTGAGAGAATGAATTTTGTGGGCACCTGACTGGTTCAGGTAGAACATGTGACTCTGGATCTCAGAGTTGTAGGTTCAAGCCCTACATTGGGTGTAGAGATTCCTAAAAAAAAAAAAAAAATTTAAAATAAATTTCTGTTGTTTTCAACCATCAAATTTGTGGCAATTTGTCACAACAGCCATCAAAAACTAAAACACCAATATTTTACTGCTCAGTATGCCAGTGTCCTCATTCCACAGAAGTAGGATGACTCTGAGGCATCTTCTACATTGTCTCCCAGAGATCCACAGAAGGAATGAACTCCACCTACAAAGCTAACCTACTCATCAGCCCACTCTCTCACTGTCCTTCTCTTCCCAGTCTCACTTCCCCACCCTTCTATCAATGGTTTCTGGACTCTTCTTTGAAATAAACCGCTTGCACTGAGATTCTTGTGTATTAGTTTCCTGGGGCTGCCATAAAAAGTACCACAAGTTGCGTGATGTAACAAATTTATTCTCTCGCAGTCTGGAGGCTGCAAGTTAGAAATAAAGGTGTTGGCACAGTCGGTTCCTTTTTAGGGATCTGAAGGAGAATCTCTTCCATGCTACTCTCCTAGCTTCTGGTGACAGCTAAAAGTCCTAGGAATTCTTCAGCTTGTGAGTGCAAGACTTCAATCTCTGCCTCGATCCTTACATAGCATTCTCCCTGTGTCTATGTCTTCATATGGCTGTCTTCCCCTCATAATGGATTAAGGGAATCACGCTAATGACCTCATCTCAACTTGATTACCTCTGCACAACCCCTATTTCCAAATAAGGTCACATCCATAGGTACTGAGGGTTAATATTTTATCATTTTATGGGGGGGCACAAAATTCAACCCATAAGACCTTGACTCAGGGTCAAATTCGAGGACCCCAACCTAAGACTTACCACTTATTAAGCACTTTTTATGTTTCCCTTAGTACAAATTATTTCATTTTATCCTCAATAACCTTATGAGATAAATATTAGCTCCATTTTAAAGTTAATGAATCTGAGGATTAGGTATATTGTAACAAAGTCTGCATTTCTCCAGGTGGGAAATGTAATAAAATGCTAGCTCCACCAGAGTGCTTTTTCAGCAAAGGGGATCAGATGCCTTAAACTCATTTTCCTAATCTGCTATATTATAGAACAGGAAAAAATTAAAGAGGATCTTCCTAGGGTTTTGATATACGTTCTTTTCTACTTAGGATTTTTGTTGATAAATTAAACTTATAACACATTTCTTCTTTCTTGTATTAGTTGTTCAGAGCTATTATTTATTCATGGCTTTCCAAAATCTCTAGGCAAGGGGAAGTAGATTCCATGCACAATGTCATGTACAGTTTCTGATAGTCCCTTTGGCAGCAACCGTTCCTCTCTCCCCTCCTTGTACCAGACTCTGCTAGGAGCTCTCTATGAAAGAATGTTCTGTAAAACAAGGACACTTTGTCTCTAGACCTCTATTCTAAAGCTGCTGGGAAGTATCCCTGAGCAGGGAAGGGACTATAGAGTGAAACTGATATCTAAAGTAACATGTAGGTCATCTCACACCTCCCACAACATGCCCCTGCTTATTCTAATATTCTCCTCTTACACCTATCACCAAAGCTCAAGTCCTCCCTCTGGTTAGGAGTTTGGAAATACTTCATTCATGGGCTTACCACATACACACAGAAGGCCTGCTTATGTGGCATTTAAGTTTCTGATTGCTTTTCTTTTCCAAGTTGCTGCTGCTAAAATCCCCTTGGGTGAATAAATGGATACATAAATGAAATAAGTGGACATTTATGAATAGAATTTTGAGAGGCCTGGATGATCTAAAATATCTCCTCCTACAACTGTCACTCCAGAAAGAAGATAAAAGATCTGCCCCTAAGGAATCTCTTTCTTGGGCCCATTAGGGGCAAAAGAGGCTTTTTAATATTCTATTTGGGACCTTTTAACGCCCAGAAAAAAAGGAAATTGGTGGCTTCTGGAGGTAGCAAAAATGGGACGTGAAGGAGGGGAAGGATGTAACTGGAAGGGACAGGCTCCTATAAAGTAGCTAGTTTTTAAACGTAATTTAAGGATGTCTATTTATATCATAATAGAGTTATAGTTTTAGTGGGCATATGAGTTACCTATTTCTGCTTAATAAGTTACCCTAAAACTTGGCAACTCAAAACGATAAACATTTATTATTTCACAGTTTCTGTGGGTTTGCAATTTAGGAGTGGCTCAGCAGAATAGTTCTGGTTCTGGAAGTTGAAGTCTACGTGTTGGTTAAGGCTGCACTCATTTGAAGACTTTACTGAGGCTCCAGGATTAACTCCTAAGATGGCTCACTCATATGGTTCTTGGCAAAATGCCTCAGTTCCTTACTGGCTGTTGGCAGGAAGCTTCAGTTTCTCACTATGTGGACATCTCCTTAGGACTGCGTCAGTATCTTCATGACATAGCAGCTTGTTTCCCCCAAAGCAAGTTATCCAAGAGAGCAAGGGGAAAGCTCTAATACCTTTTAAGATCTAGTCATATAGTGGTGTTCAGACCTGGCTACCTATTTAAGTCACCTGGGAACTTTGGGAGACTAACAATACCCCATCCCACACAGTTAAAATCAAATCTCTGAGGGTGATGCCTAAGCATTGGTGTTTTTTTACTCTTCTTAAGCTACCCAGGTGACTCTAATACAGCCATGTTTGAGATTCCTACCTGGGGTACTGACTCTCAAATATAGCTGCACATTGGAATCACTTGGGGCGGGAATTGAAAACACTGATTCTTTAATCCTGTTATGGGCTGAATTGGGCCCCCCCCCCAGTTCATATTATTGAAATCCTACCCCTAGTACCTCAGAATGTGACTATACTTAGAGATGGGTTCTTTAAAGAGATCAAATGAGGTCATTAGGGTAGGCCCTGATCCTTATAAAAATAGGGGTCCTTATAAGAAGAGGAGATTAGGATACAGGTTCAGAGATAAGACCATGTGAAGGAACCAAGAGGAAAAAAACTCTTGATTTCAGCTCAGGTCATGATCTCAGGGTCCTGGGAGCATGGGACTCCATGCTCAGCAGGGAGTCTGCTTGAGATTCTCTCTCTCTCTCCTCCTGCCTCTCCTCCCACTCATGCTCTTTCTCTCACTCTCGCTCTCTCTCAAATAAATAAAGGCTTTATTTATTTGAGAGAGAGAGCATAAGAGGGGGTAGGGTCAGAGGGAGAAGCAGACCCCCCCGCTGAGCAGGGAGCCTAATGCGGGACTCGATCCCGGGACTCCAGGATCGTGACCTGAGCCGAAGGCAGTCGCTTAACCCACTGAGCCACCCAGGTGCCCTAAAATAAATAAATCTTTAAAAAAATCAGTGTTGGGTTCAGTGAACATTTATTAAGCATCTTTATTAGGACCTGAGTGGGCACTGAAATTCAAACACAAATTATTTTCCTGTCAGTCGGGACTAAAGAAGTTGGACTTTTTGTGTAGGTAGGCAAGATGCATTTTTTGAACACAGGACACTATAAGACTATGATAGTTTAAAGCTGAATGTTCCTGAGGTGAGATGTAATTCATGGACAAAATGAGGGACTGATTTTCTTCTGAGCAGAGGAGAGAGGTTATTTTGTAACCATGTGACTGCCCACTCTTGAAACTTCGTAGGATCTGAACCGAGAAATAAGGAAGTACAGAGATGGTTACTCATTCCATCATGTAACCCTTGACACCTGGGTCATTATTTTTTATCTACAAATAATATTTACTGGTTTGTTGAGTTAAATTTAACTGATGAATTAAGATGAATCCTAAGAATAGACTCATGTACCCCATTTGATTATTGTAAATTTTGAATACTGTGGTTTAGAATAATGTTTTCTATTACCTTTGTTTTTGTTTTTTGATTTTTGTTTTTGTTTGTTTGTTTTTTGCCATGGTCAGCTCTTTTCTCTAGAATTTAGAGCAATCACAGAGGCGTAAACTCTTTGAGGCCCATGACCCACACTCTGCCAGTGGAATTATTGTGTTTGGTTAAAACAGTGTGCCTGTGTATGTGTGTGATATATTTAATTGATTTCTGAATGCCTTTAGGTGGGGCACACACTCAGTATGCATTCTCTTGTTCCCCACTACTTCCTTGTCTACTATCCATCAGCCATATTGGTCCCTAAAGGCTTCAGTGTGAGACCCATGCATCTAGATTTAAAATTTCAGGATTATAGTGCATATTATTTTGGCCTTCTTCTTTTTTTTTTTAAGATTTTATTCATTTATTTCAGAGAGGGAGAAAGAGAGCCAGCAGGGAGAGGGGCAGAGGGGGAGGGAGAGGAGGAGAGAGAGGGAATCTCAAGCAGACTCCACACTCAGCACAGAGCCTGATGTGGGGCTGAACACTGGGCTTGATCCCATGTCCCTGAGATCACGACCTGAGCTGAAACCAAGAGCCGAAACTGACTGAGCCACCCAGGCACCCCTATTTTGGCCTACTCTTACTCTCCATCCAAAGGGTGAGCTCTTTCCAGTAGATTACTTTTGGTTTTAGGTCAGAAGTACTGTTTCGGTGGTCATTGCTGCTAAACACTTGCTTTCTCTCCGTCTCTTCTTTCCTTTCCCTCCTAGTCAATGTTTGTGGTGAATATTCTTATTTCCTACAGTTTTCATCTCCACATCCTCAATGATACATGGAAAAAAAGCACAAACATGGAGGTCAGACAGACTTCGTTTTTACTAATTTTTAAAACGGAGGTAACAATGCCTGTGAGTGAAATATGTATATATAACACCTGGCATGGAAAAGGTGTGGTAAACTTAAGAAACATTCCCTCCTTCTTTTTGGCAAATACTTTCAAGAACTTCTCTGAGGCTTCTTGCACAGTCCTTCCACTTTTTACTCTCCTTTCCTATCTTGATTCTTCTCAGTTCATTCATTTATCCTTTTATTAATTCACTTATCCAACAAATATAAATTGGCCACTTGTTCTATATCAACCACTATGTTAGGGGCTGAGGAAAAGAATATGATACCATCCCCGCCCTAGTTGAGTATGTGGTCTGCTAGCAGAAAGCAGATATTAAAGAATCACACTAACCAATGTGAAGTTTTCAAATTCTATAACTTTAGTTGTAATTAGTGTCAAAGTATTAAGTGTTAGGACCTATCATAATAGCAGGATGTGGCCTTGTCAGGGAGGTCACTGAAGGCTTTTCCTGAGGGAATGATGACTTGAGATCTGAAGAAAATAGGTAATTCTGGTAGGGGGTGTGGGGAGTGATTATAATTTCTAGCAGATGGAACAGCATGCACAAAGCCCTGTGATCAAAGGAAGCACAGGTTTATTACTGGTCAGAGTTTCCTGCTTGCTTGCTTTCTTCCTCTCTCTTTCTTGCTTCCTTCTTCCTTTTCCTTCTTTCCCCTTGAATGCAGAGGATCATTAACAACTTCCTCAGTTCTTAAAACATTATCATCATTTATTCATGCAAAGACTCTCAGCTGCATTTTTTATTTGGTACTATATTCAGTTTTATTTCCTTTCAGCAATTCCTTTCTCTCTTCCATAGACAACGATTTTAACACATTTAACATAGATTCTAAAAATTTATTTGTGTTCTTGTAAAAAGGATACATTTCTGTTTTGTGTATAGGTATTTTTAATTTATGTAAATGACACTGTATTGTTCTCCTTTCTTTTTCCACTGGACACTATGGTTTTTTTATTTTAAGATTTATTTATTTATTTGAGAGAGAGAGAGAAAGAACATAAGCTGGAGGGAGGAGCAGGCTCCCAGCTGAGCAAGGAGCCTGACACAGGGCTCAATCCCAGGACTCAGATCATGACCTGAGCCAAAGGCAGACTCGTAACTGTAACCGCTTAACCAACTGAGCCACCCAGGTGCCCTGACACTATGTTTTTAATATCCATCCAGGTTGCTCTGTGTATCTAATCTGTTGTTACAAATTGTTGCATTGTTCTCCATCATGGTTCATCTACCACTTATTATACATTTACTCCAACTGGACTCTCTCCAATTCCTTTCCACCTCAAACAACAACAACTTTAATCACAAACAAAAAATCACACACTTTAACAAAAAATCACACACTTTAATGAGCATCCTCTACCATGTCCTCTTAGGGATCTCTGAGAAAATTCATTTGAAGGGTATAACCAGGAGTGGAATTGCTGGGTCATAGGTTACATGTGCACTTGATTTGACTAAGTCATGCCGGCTGGGTCTCCAGGATAGTTCCAGATATCGGAGGTTTTCTGTTCTATGGTTACTTTATCCCTACTGCTTTCTAACAGTGCGTCCTGGATTCTTCTATTCAATTCTTTTTTCTCTTCTATCCCTTTTATCCTTCACATACCCATTGTGAGCAAGCCACCAGGGTACTATTCTCCCCCAGTAGCCTAGACACAGATTTAGTTGACCACATTCCCTTCAGGAATTCACAACATACACTTATATCCTAAAGATAATCGTATCTTCTAAAGGAGATTTCTGTTGTCTTTCCCTAAACATTTAAAGCACTGTAGGGTGCCTGGGTGGCTCAGATGGTTAAGCGTCTGCCTTCAGCTCAGGTCATGATCCCAGGGTCCTGGGATCGAGTCCCGCATCGGGCTCCCTGCTCCTTGGGAGCCTGCTTCTGCCTCTCTCTTTCTCTCTCTCTCTCTGTCTCTCATGAATGAATAAATAAAATCTTAAATAAATAAAGCACTGTAAGACTATCTTTCAGCTCATAATTTATACACTTCTCCATGGTCCCCTTTCAATTCACAAATATTTCTTAGGATTAT
Source organism: Leptonychotes weddellii (assembly GCF_054177405.1). Classification (NCBI taxonomy): domain Eukaryota; kingdom Metazoa; phylum Chordata; class Mammalia; order Carnivora; family Phocidae; genus Leptonychotes; species Leptonychotes weddellii. The sequence continues at coordinate 29,882,731 of NC_138374.1, read as the reverse complement.
CTAGTCACTAAAGTGGACTGGAAATAGGTTGGACCAAATAAATTTTTGACTTAGTCGCAAAAAAAAAAAGAAGAAAGCAATGTAAATGGCTAAGTAATATGGGAGAGGGGTGAGGTGTGGGACAGGTTCAGCTTCATTACTAGTCAAAGAAAAGTAATTTGAAATCGTTAAGAATAGCTTAAAAATACCTAAAAATTTGTTTTCTATATTCTTTTCTATTATAAAATGGCTTCCTATTATACTTTGGTAATAAAAATAAAGACATCATTGAAATATAAAGGGAAATATTTAATCTACTCCAAGTCTGGCCCCAAACATTTCTGAAAATACTAACACTTGACAAATTTTCTCCTCCTTATGCCGAATTTATGCAAAAACTCTCATTTGATTATAGCAGTAGCAACTATTTGCAGAACCTGTCACTGTTTTTGTGAGTCTGTCAATAGCTTTTTTTTAAAAGCTCTCCTCTTTATGAGGGGGAGAGAGAGAGAGGAGGGGCAGAGGGAATCTCAAGCAGAATCTGAAGCAGAACTTCAAGCATACTTCCTGCTAATGCAGGTCTTGATCTCATGCCCCCGAGATCATGACCCAAGCAGAAATCATGAGTCTCTCACCTAACAGACTGAGCCACTTAACCAGATGCCCCTCAATAAATGCTTATAGATGCTTTTTCTTCCAAATGTAACTGAATGCCCTCCAGTAGCATAAAAAATATTTGCAACTCTTGTTTTGTCATAACTCATAGCTATGGCATGTATATGGAAACAATTTCAAGAGCATTCTTTTTTTTTTTTTTTTTTTAAAGATTTTATTTATTTATTCATGAGAGACAGAGACAGAGAGAGAGAGGCAGAGGGAGAAGCAGGCTCCCAAGGAGCAGGAAGCCCGATGCGGGACTCGATCCCAGGACCCTGAGATCATGACCTGAGCCGAAGGCAGACGCTTAACCATCTGAGCCACCCAGGCGCCCTCAAGAGCATTCTTGTAGAGGGTTACCACTGAATCAATTTTTTAAATTTCATAAAAAGGAAGGTATAAAAATTTTAAAAACCTCCATTAGTCTTCTTTCATGTCTATCCTTTGTGGCCTTATCAAGCTAGAAATGCAGTTTTATACATCACTGTTATTATGATATGTAATTGTATATCTCTACCTTTTATTTAATATTACTTTATAAAATTTATCCATATGTCTGCATTTTTATCATTTTAATCATCTGCCTATTTCACTGATATACTAGATTTTCCTACACTTCCTGTATTATTGACAATTTCAGTAATTCTTTTTAAAGATTTTATTTATTTATTTGAGAGAGAGCAAGAGAGAGCACAAGCAGGGGGAGGGGCAGAGGGAGAAGGAGAAGCAGGCTCCCCACTGTGCAGGGAGCCAGACGTGGGGGCTCAATCCCAGGACCCTGAGACCATGACCTGGGCCGAAGGCAGATGCTTAACTGACTGAGCCACCCAGGCACCCCGACAATTTCAGTAATTTTTAATTTTTAACTATTAAATATGTTGCTATAAGCAGCTTTGTATAGCTTTTATTTTATTCTTTTGAATGATTTTCCTTATGATAGATTCCCAGGAGTAGGATTACAGTGCCTCTTAATATGTGCCATCAGTTTGCTTTTCCAGAAGATCAGTGTGCATTTCTAAAGCATTTCATCTGTCTCTTGGTTTGTGGCTGTCCCTCTGTGGTTTACCAAACAGCAGCTGCTTTGTGATTTTACTATCATTTATTTCCCACACATAACTTATCCTGCTGAGTTAATCTGTAATAAACATCCTTTCAATACTTGTTATCTAGCTATAATCCACAATCGTAGACTTACTCACCCCCTGTTACCAGCTGAGGCTTTACCAGGCATGCATGGAATTTAAACCATTTGTGGACATTGAAGATGATTTCAGTGCCAATCCAAGTCACATGGTCCCATGGAAGGTTGTTCATTCCCATTGCTTTACAGAACTTTCTTTTAGATTTTGATATCAAATTTATTCTGAGTCTTCTCAGTGGATTTCCAGATGAACATATTGACCACATTTTTGTTTAATCAGTTTATCATCTGGGCGCCTGGGTGGCTCAGATGGTTAAGCGTCTGCCTTCGGCTCAGGTCATGATCTCAGGGTCCTGGGATCGAGTCCCGCATCGGGCTCCCTGCTCCTTGGGAGCCTGCTTCTCCCTCTGCCTTTCTCTCTCCCTCTGTCTCTCATGAATAAAAAAAAAAAAAAAAAAAATCTAATCAGTTTATCATCAAACCTCATAAGCTCATCAAAGCTTTCAGATCATTATATAGTAAGGATAACCTATGGTTATTTTAGATCTCACTAGTGCCTACTCATACAACACAAGTCATCTTTAGGTTAAACATTTATCCATGAAGATGAAATTGTATGCATTGAAGAGTATAAATAGGAATCAGCCTCAGGCAGTTTCTGAACAATGGCCTTGAGGATTATAGATATGCTTAATCTATTGAGTTGGGAATTTCCTGGGTACTAGATATGTATTTTTTAAAAAAAGATTTTAGTTATCGGGGCGCCTGGGTGGCTTAGTAGTTAAGTGTCTGCCTTCGGCTCAGGTCATGATCCCAGGGTCCTGGGATGGAGCCCCGCATTGGGCTCCCTGCTCCGCGGGAAGCCTGCTTCTCCCCCTCTCCCACTCTCCCGCTTGTGTTCCCTCTCACTGTGTCTCTCTCTGTCAAATTAAAAAAAAAAAATCTTTAAAAAAGAGAAAAAAATTTATTTATTTATGTGTGTGTATACAAATGCCAGTCCAGAATGCTATAAGATTGGAGCTGTTGACAGTGGCTACAAAGAAAAAAGGTGCTTTGAAAGCATATAACTCAAGTCTAATCAATTAGACGGAAAGTCAGAGAAGAGTTCTCTGGGGAGGTAACATTAAAACTGAATCCTGGGGGCACCTGGGTGGCTCAGTCAGTTAAGTAGCCAACTCTTGATCTCAGGGTCATGAGTTCAGGCCCCACGTTAGACTTATGCTGGGCGTGGAACCTATTTAAAAAATAATAGACAGACAGACAAACTGAGTCCTGAAGAAAGAGTAGGAGTTAGCCCAGGTCATCAAGGTGGGGAAGAGACCTCTCTAGGCAGGGGGACCAACATACATGAAGACCCTTAGGGAGAGGGGGCTTTGCACATAATTTCAGAAACAGAGAAAAGAGCAATGTGTCTGAAACATGATGAGTGGGGAGAAGAGAAATGAGAAATGAGGCTGGAGAGACAGATAAAAGTTAGTATAACAAAAATCCCAGGTCATTATGCAGAACAACCTAGATATATGAGCTTGCAGAAGAAGTTTTGTAGTAGCTGGGATGAAAAGAAGATCAGTATGACTAAAGCCCGGGGATTTTGGGGAGAGAAGAGGGAGAGGAGGCTAGATAGGTACATAGACTGTGAAGAGCTTTGTAGGTCATGAGAAAAGAGTTTGTCTTTGGTCTTAAGAGAATAGGAAGCCATTGCATTTCGATTAAGGAAGAAGAACCCTCCCTAAGTATACTCAGAAAAATATAGCCAAAAATGTAGGAGAAAAAAAAAATGGAGACAATAGGGCAATGAAAATTGAGGAAGAAATGTTTATTTTAAAAGGTCGAAAGGGGGTCGCCTGGGTGGCTCAGTTGTTAAGCGTCTGCCTTCGGCTCAGGTCATGATCCCGGGGTCCTGGGATTGAGCCCCGCATCGGGCTCCTTGCTCAGCAGGGAGTCTGGTTCTCCCTCTCCCTCGGCCCCTGCTTGTGTCCCCTCTCTTGCTGTGTCTCTCTCTGTCAAATAAATAAATAAAATATTTTTAAAAAAATAAATAAAAGGTTGAAAGGTTAACATGATGTTCACTAAAAAAGCAGGGCAGTGACATGATCAGATTTGTGTTCATAAAAAAGTACTTTGGCTGCAGCCATGGAGAATTGTTTGGATGTGCCCCCAAATGAATGTGGGGAGACCAGCTGGAAGTTAATTCTGTCACCCAGGAAAAGACGATGGCAATTTAGTCCGGGTAGGTGGATATAGTGTGAAGTGAATAAATTTAAAAGATATTTACATTAGGGCGCCTGGGTAGCTCAGTTGGTTAAGCGACTGCCTTCGGCTCAGGTCATGATCCTGGAGTCCCTGGATCGAGTACCGCATCGGGCTCCCTGCTCAGCGGGGAGCCTGCTTCTCCCTCTGACCCTCCTCCCTCTCGTGCTCTCTGTCTCTCATTCTTTCTCTCTCAAATAAATAAATAAAATCTTAAAAAAAAAATTAAAAAAAATATTTACATTAGATCCTCAGACTTTATTCATATTATAGCTGAAAGTGTGTAAGGATCTTTCAGCTATCCAATTTCAGAGGATCTAACATAAACCAAACGATGACTACAGTTGATAACACCGTATTATATTTTTAAAAAGAACAATAAAAACATTTTATATAAAAAATACAAGACACATAGGAGATACAAAAGACAGACTTCAATAACTTCTTTGTGTATTAGCTTCCTAGGGCTGTGATAACAAATTACCAAAACTTAGGTAGCTTAAAACAACAGAAATTTATTCTGTCAAAGTTCTGCAGACCAGAAATATGAAATCAAGGTGTTGGCAGGATTGATTTTTTCTGAAGGCTCTGAGGGAGAATTCACTTCATACTACTCTCCTAACTTATGGTAGCTGTTAGCAATTCCTTTTTTTTTTTTTTTAATTTATTTACTTATTTATTAGAGAGACAGCACGCACAGTGGGGAGGGAATCTCAAGTGACTCCCTGCTGAGCATGGAGCCTGAGGCAGGGCTTGATCCCATGATCCTGAGCCAAATTCAAGAGTTGGACACTCAACCCACTGAACTACCCAGGTGCCCCTAGCTGTAAGTAATTCTTTGTGTTCCTTGGCTGGTAGACATGTCATTCCAATATCTACCTCCATCTTCACATGGCCTTCTTCCCCATGTCTCTATGTGTCTTTTTTTTTCTGTCTTTTTAAAGGACACCCATCATATCTATTTATTAGCTCTATGAGGAGAGGGAGAAGTCTAATCTAGGATGATCTCATGTTAAGAGCCTTACCTTAATTACATCTGCAAAGATCCTTTTTTAAATAGTCACATTCACAGGTACTAGGGGTTAGGACCTGGACATATCTCTTGGGAGGACACAGTTGAACCCACTATACTTGGCTAAGGGGATAAGAAAGAGAAAAGTATCAAGGATGACTCTTGGGTTATAGGTTTGTGCAACTAGATGTACAGTACTGTTATTCAGTAAGATATAGATTATTATAATAAGAATAGATTTAAAGGAGGCGATTATGAATTTAGTCTTGTACATATTAGGTTTTAGGTGGCTTTGACACCAGCAAGCAGAAATGTTGGGTAGACAGCATGTCAGATCTAGAGTGACTGAGTGGATGGTGGTGGTACATAAAAAGATAGAAAACAATGGAAGAAAACCAGGAGAGACTCATTTTAGTCATGTTATGTTTATGATGCCTAGAAATATCTGTATGGAAATGTCATATATTTGGATTGTAATGTAGGAGCGGTAGGTTAAATTCTAGTCATCAGTTTATAGATGATCATCTAAATCATGAGAATTAATGAGATTGCCTGGAGTACAGAGGGTTGAGTGAGAAGAGAAGAGGCTTCAGACTTATTCTGTTAAGAAATTTCATTAAAGAGGAAGAAATCCTGCCTTCCCAGGAAGAAACTGAGACAAGGTGGTCAAAAAGGTAAGAGGAAAACAGAGAGACTATGGCAACAATAGAGTAATGGAAACTAGCTTAAGGAAAAAGTGTTTCTTTTATTTATTTATTTTTTAAAGATTTTATTTATTTGAGAGAGAGAATGAGAGAGAGAGAGCATGAGAGGGGGGAGGGTCAGAGGGAGAAGCAGACTCCCTGCCGAGCAGGGAGCCCGATGCGGGACTCGATCCAGGGACTCCAGGATCATGACCTGAGCCGAAGGCAGTTGCTTAACCAACTGAGCCACCCAGGCGCCCTCTTTTATTTTTTTTAAAAGATTTTATTTATTTATTTGAGAGCAAGAGAGCACAAGTGGGGGGCGGAGTGGCAGAGGAAGAGGGAGAAGCAGACTCCCTGCTGAGCAGGGAGCCCAATGCGGGACTCGATCCCAGGACTCTGGGATCATGACCTGAGCCGAAGTCAGATGCTTAACCGACTGAGCCACCCAGGCGCCCAAAAAGTTAAAAGCTAGAGAAAGAAGTGTTTCAACATGGAAGGAGTGATCAACAGTATAAATGCTGTTGAAAGATCAAGCAAGATGGAGACTTAAAACTTTCTACTCGATCAAGAATAAGAAAGTCATTAATGAGAGTAAAGAATAGTGTGCAGAAGCTAGAACAGAGTAAATGGGAGGTGAGGAAATGGGAGGTGAGGAAATGGAGAAATCTTTAAAACATTTTTTGGAAATGACCTTAAACTTAGAAAAAGTTGCAAACATAGGGGCACCTGGGTGGCTCAGTTAAGCATCTGCCTTCAGCTCAGCTCATGATTTCAGGGTCCTGGATTAAGCCCCCACATTGGGCTCCCTGCTCAGCTCTCCCTCTACTCCCTCCCCCCCCTGCTCTTTCTCTCTCTCTCTCTCACTTACTCTCTCAAATAAAATCTTAAAAAAAAAGAAAAAGTTGCAAACATAAAAATAACACAAAGAATACTCATATATCTTTCCCAGATTTCTCTACTGCTAACATTTTATCCCATTTCACTTTGTCACGAGCTCTGTGTGTGTATGCATGAATAATTTTTTTTCTGAATTTTTTGAGGGTAAATTACATATATCATGGCCCTTATCCTAAATACTCCACTGCATATTTCCTAAGAATAGAAATATTTTCTTACAGAACTGATATAGCAACTATAAATTTTAAATATCAATTATAATTGTAACTATCAATATTTACATTGACACCTTTATTTAACCTACTGTACATATGACAACTGTGTTGGTTGATGTAGTAGTGTCCTTTGTAGACTGTTTTCTTTTGTCTACTGAGTACAAAGTCAAGTTTACGGGCAGGTATTCCATATAATTGTCATTTTGTTTTAATCTTCTTTCATCTCAACTATGTCCACAGCTTTTCTTTGTCTTTCATGATACTGGCATTTTTTTTGAAGAATAAGAATCCCCCATTTCCTTTTTTAAATAGAATTTTCTTCATTTTAAATTTGATGATTTTTGTGTGATTAGGTTGAGCTTATACATTCTCAGCCACACTGTGTCTTTTTCATGGTATCACATCTCAGTGTGCACAATGTGTAAACAGCTTTTTAAAGAAGCTTGCTTGCTCAGGGAAGCAGAGAGATAAGGTTGTAGCTATAAGCCAGTATTTCTCAACGTTGGTTGTAAATTAGAATTACTTGAATAGCTTTTAATATCAGTGTAAGGCTCCTCTTCCAGAGATATTGACTTAATTGGTCTCGGGTGGTGCCCAGACATAAGCATTTTTAAAATTTCCTAAATGTTACGAATGTGCAGGTGAGTTTGAGAAACACTGCTCTAAGAGTATGTGGGTGGTGATAGTGGTGATTTAACATAATAGAAGTTAAAGCATGTTTGAAAGCTTTTTGGAAATCCAGTACATAAGAAAAAGGTTGAGGATTAAAGAAAGATCTAAAGAGTTTTGAGGCCTTTGTACTCTCCTTGAGTACAATTTTGGCAAAATAATATTATGGGATAATGGGACCATATTTACTGTTCAATAATGAGGGGAGGATCATACAGGTAGAATATGACAAATTGTATGTATTTTGAGAATTTCTATTAAAGTCAAATTTTCTTAGCAAATGTAAGAATCCAAAGTATACTCATAGTTTTCCATACTTTAACTGTTAATTAATATTTTATAACAGACAGATTAAGAATATCCTTTCTCGGGAGAACCCTCTTACGTTGTTGGTGGGAATGCAAGTTGGTGCAGCCACTCTGGAAAACAGTATGGAGGGTCCTCAAAAAGTTGAAAATAGAGCTACCCTATGACCCAGCAATTACACTACTAGGTATTTACCCCAAAGATACAAATGTAGTGATCTGAAGGGGCACCTGCACCCCAATGTTTATAGCATTAATGTCCACAATAGCCAAACTATGGAAAGAGCCCAGATGTCCATCAGAAGATGAATGGATAGGGGCGCCTGGGTGGCTCAGTTGGTTAAGCAACTGCCTTCGGCTCAGGTCATGATCCTGGAGTCCCAGGATCGAGCCCCGCATCGGGCTCCCTGCTCAGCGGGGAGTCTGCTTCTCCCTCTGACCCTCCTCCCTCTCATGCTTTCTGTCTCTCATTCTCTCTCTCTCAAATAAATAAATAAAAAATCTTTAAAAAAAAAAAAAAGATGAATGGATAAAGAAGATGTGGTATATTTTTATGCAGTGGAATATTACTCAGCCATCAAAAAAGAAATCTTGCCATTTGCAATGACGTGGATGGAAATAGAAGGTATTATACTAAGTGAAATCAGTCAGACAGAGAAAGACAATTATCGTAAGATTTCACTCATATGTGGAAATTAAGAAACAAAACAGAGGATCATAGGGGAAGGGAGGAAAAAATAAAACAAGACGAAATCAGAGAGGGAGACAAACCATAAGAGACTCTTAATCATAGGAAACAAAGCGAGGGTTGCTGGAGGGGAGGCAATGGGGGGACAGGGTAACTGGGTGATGGACATTAAGGAGGGCATGTGATGTAATGAGCACTGGAGGTTATATAAGACTGATAAATCAGGGGCACCTGGGTGGCTCAGTCAGTTAAGCATCTGCCCAGGTTATGATCTCAGGATCCTGGGATCGAGCCCCACATCTGACTCCCTGCTCAGCGGGAAGCCTGCTTCTCCCTCTCCCTCTGCTGCTCCCCCTGCTTGTGCTCTTTCTCTCTCTCTCAAATAAATAAATAAAGCTTAAGAAAAAAAAAAGACGAATCACTGAACTCTACCTCTGAAACTAATAATATACTAAATGTTAATTGAATTTAAATTTAAAAATTAAAAAAAAGAATATCTTTTATCATGCTAATAGTTTCACCTGATTTATAGGAATGTACCAGGATATTTTATTTATGCCTACAGTTGTAGTAATATAATATGGTATCAAAAGTTTTAATGTTGGGGGACCTGGCTGGCTCAGTTGGAAGAGCACATGATTCTTGATCTTGGAGTAATGAGATCAAGTCCCAGGTGAGGTGTAGAGATTACTTAAATAAGTAAAACTAAAAAAAAAAAAAAAAGTTTTTAAAGTCAAACTCTTAAGGACCACAAAAGAAGAAAAAAAAAGGATATGCTACACCTTGAAAGTAGATTTTTAAAAAATTTGTAAGATGGCATATGATATTACTTATCAGGTAACACAGAAACTTTTACTGTTGAAAGTGGAAAATATGGGGCGCCTGGGTGGCTCAGTTGGTTAAGCGACTGCCTTCGGCTCAGGTCATGATCCCAGGGTCCTGGGATCGAGCCCCTCATTGGGCTCCCTGCTCAGCTGGAAGCCTGCTTCTCCCTCTCCCACTCCCCCTGCTTGTGTTCCCTCTCACGCTGTCTCTCTCTCTCACTCTCTCTCTCTGTCAATTAAATAAATAAATAAAATCTTAAAAAAAAAAAAAGAAAAAGAAAGTGGAAAATATAACGACTAACCAAGAAGAATGCCAGAATAATTTATTATGGAATACATATTATTGTAGACAAAGTTACAAAATATAAATGTGTTTCAGTTTTGAAGTCTTTACTGAGAAAACAGTAGCTATGGGCTATTATTCATAAAACTTTTGTTGCTATTGACAAGGGGAGAGGAAGGAGATGAACTAAATAAACCATTTAGAGAAATTGGAGTTTAAAATACTGTAGTATGATTTCATAGAGGGAGAAGTAGAGCAATACCTAGAAAGGAGTAAGTCAACAAGTTAGTTAGAAAAGGTTTGAAAGGGGTGCCTGGGTGGCTCAGTCGGTTAAGCAACGGCCTTCAGCTCAGGTCATAAGGTCCTGGGATCGACCCCTGCTTCTCCCTCTCTCTCTGCTGCTCCTTCTGCTTCGGCTCTCTCGCTCATGCTCTCTCTCTCAAGTAAATAAAATCTTTAAGAAAAAAAAGAAAAGGTTTGAAAAATTAGGAAGTTAGGAAAGTTAGGAAAGAAAAAAAGTTGAAACAAGATTGTGATTAGCCTCTTTCAGCCATCCTCATCTTTACCATCATATAACTATACTTATGTCTAGGTATCTTCTAAATTAACTTAAATTTCTTTTATTGAGGTGAAAATTTACATAAAATACAGCTATTTAAACATGTACAATTAAAAAAATGTAGAATTCAGTGCTATTTAGTGCATTCGCCATGTCATGCAACCACCACCTGTATCTATTTGCAAAACATTTTCATCACCACATATCCATCAGGTAGTCTGTCCCTATTTCTCTCCTACCCACCCCCTCATTGGCAATCACCAATCTGTTTTCTTTCTCAATGGATTTAGCTATTCTGGAGAGTTCATACAAATGAAATTATACAATGTGGACCTTTTGTGTCTGGTTTCTTCCACTTAGCATAATGTTTTTGAGATTCGTCTACTTTATGTATCAGTACTTCATTTATTTTTATGGCTGAATAATAGTCCATTGTATAAATGTCACATTCTGTTTATTCATTCCTCTGTTGATGGGCATTTGGGTTGTCTTTTGGGTTTTAATTGTGCTGCTATAAATATTCATGTGTAAGTTTTTGTGTGAACATCTGTTTTCAATTCTTTTGGGTACATATCTAGGAGTGGAATTTCTGGGTCATAAGGTAATTGAATGTTTAACTTCATTGAGGAACCACCAAACATTTTCCATAGCAACCATACCATTTACATTTCTACTAGCAATGTTTGAGGGTTGTAGTTTTTCCACATCCTCTAAAACACTTAACTTTCCACTTTTTTGAATATAGCCATTCTAGTCAGTTTGAGTGCCATGTCATTTGGTTTTGATATTGATCATTACTTCATATGCTTATTAATAGCTATTAACATATATTCTTTGGAGAAATGTCTATTTAAGTCCTTTAAAATTGGGTTGTCTTGTTAAGTTGTAAGAGTTCTTTATATATTCTGGATACTAGACTCTTAATCAGATATATGATTTACAAATATTTTCTCTCTTCCTATATTAATTTTTCCACCTGTGTCCTGGAAGTCATTTCTTCTTCTGAAAAATCTTGGCCATAAATATATTGCTAACTGTGCCTTTGACACTTACTCCTTCCTTAAGGCCTTCAGATAATGCTCATTGTAAAAGACACTTGATGTTTCTTAAACTGGGTGCTGGGTACATGGGTGTCCATTTTATTTACATTTTTTTAAAAGATTTTATTTATTTACTTGACAGAGACACAGCGAGAGAGGGAACACAAGCAGGGGGAGTGGGAGAGGGAGAAGCAGGCTTCCCGCAGAGCAAGGAGCCCGATGCGGGGCTCCATCCCGGGACACTGGGATCATTACCTGAGCCGAGGGCAGACGCTTAACGACTGAGGCACCCAGGCGCCCTTATTTACGTATTTTACTGTTACTCATATATAGGTTATATTCCTTCTTGCATATATAAGAAAAAAAATATAAAGGCTTGGCAATGCTGCTTCCTCTCATTACTACCCCATTCTCCTATTTCTTCTCTTTTCATTGACATACCTCTAGAACGAGTGGCCAATATTTTCCCCTTCATTTTATCTACAGCTAATTCCTCTTTAATCCTTTGCAATACAACTTCTTTGCCCATCTTGAAATAATAACACCTTTGAGTCTCAGCCCCACCTCCATCTTTATTCTTTCTTCCCAGAAGTCACTAATGACTCACCTTGTTACAATATGCAGATGACTCTTCAATCCGAGTCTCCAAACCGAAGCCCTAACCCAAGTTTTAGATCTCTAACTATATCCTGGATAGTCCCAGTCTTTTACTTTACCAGATATATTTCCCCTATTAATCAAGTTTTTTTTTTTCTAATCCAAATCCCATTTCTTCAAACCACATTAGTTTCAGTAGCAAGAGTTTTGTAGAAATTGCTGGTTCCTCCCTCTTCCTCTTATATGTTAGTTAGCACGTCTTGCGATTTCTTCTTTAAACGCCTTTCATTTCCACTCAGTGGCTATCACCCCATTTCAATCCATTATCACAGGGTTCTGGAATTATTTCAACAGCGCTTCTCCGCCTGACTCCACTTCCTTTCCCTACTTGAGTGATGATGGAGATTTTTAAGAAAAGTGATAGGATGAAACGTGGTGCTAGATAAGAAAGATTCCTTTGGGGGCACCTGGGTGGCTCAGTTGTTAAGCGTCTGCCTTCGGCTCAGGTTATGATCCCAGGGTCCTGCGATCGAGCCCCGCATCGGGCTCCCTGCTCGGCGGGAAGCCTGCTTCTCCCTCTCCCACTCCCCCTGCTTGTGTTCCTTCTCTCACTGTGTCTCTCTCTGTCAAATAAATAAAATCTTAAAAAAAAAAAAAAAGAAAGATTCCTTTGGTAGTATCGTGGAAGATAAAGTGGAGAAGGGAGGGTGTTGACATGAAGCGACGAAGCTCTAGATTGTGGCAATGGCGGTAGAGAAGATGCATGAAAAAGCGTAAAGTCCACCGGTGACCAGTTGGAGCTGCAAGGACTTATATCTAATATCCTGTATTCTACTCCCATAAATTAAGTACGTCAAGCGAATTTTTGCTAAGAGAGGCAAACCCGTGCCTCTGTAAGGATTGTCACGCTCGGGGTGAGCCAACCAGCCTCCATCATCCAGATGGCAGATCCCAGATTGGCCGCCGGAGTGTCAGGGAGCGGCCTCTCTAGCTACTATCTCTATGGTTCGCGGAATCTCCAGGTCGCGGTTTGACCGGGCCGGCGTTTGCGCGTGCGCGAACTACGGCGCGTGCCCGCCCTCCCGCAACTGCCCGGAGCCCCGGGTGGGAGGGGTGGGTCTGGGAAGGTTGCGGCGGCGGCCGCCGTGGCCCCAGCCCCTAGGGTTATTCCCGGGCCGAGCCTGTGCCGGGGACTCTTCCGTCGCCTCCTCGGGCGGCATTCACCCGGCCCTAGATGGTGGGTCCGGAGGATGCCGGAGCCTGCTCGGGAAGAAACCCCAAGTTGTTCCCGGTGCCGGCGCCGGAGCCCGTGGGCCAGGACGGGAAGATGATCCGGGCCACAGGAGGTTTTGGCGGAGGCGTCGGCGCGGTGGAGCCGCCGGCGGAGGAGGAGGAGGAGGAAGAGGAGAAGGAGACGCCGCCTCAGCAGCTCCTTCGGCGCTACCTCGCGGCGGCAGGAGGACAGCTGGAGCCGGGGCTGTGCTACTGTCCACTCCCGGCTGGCCAGCCCCGCGCCCCGCCGCTCCCGGCAGCTCCGCGCTCGGACGCCTGCCCGCGGGACTCGGGCTCCAAGCACCGAGACGCGGAGGTGGCGGATGCCCGCGCTCCGCGGCACAGAGGCATGACCAACGGGGACTCGGGCTTTCTGCCGGGCCAGGACTGTCGGGACCTGGAGGAGGCTCGCGGGCTGGCCTGCGCGGGCGGCCGGGATCCGCGCCACCGCCGCCTCCGCCCGGAGGGGCCTGGCGACGAGGGCGCGGACGGCGCGGGCAGCCCGTCCGACTGGGCCGCGCCGCTCGAAGACCCGCTGCGGAGCTGCTGCCTAGCAGCGGCGGACTCTGACAAGCCCCAGGGCGCGGGCAGCGGATCGGAGGGCAGCCCGGCCAGCGACGGCAGCAGCTGCGAAGACTTGGAGCGGCCGGGAGACGGCGCTGGGGGTCCCGAGGAGGGCGCGTCCGCCGCCGCCTCGGCGGAGAGGACTAGCGGGGACGCCGGCGCTGAGCCGCGCCCTGGCGTCTCGGACGTTCAGGTGAACTCTCGGAACACGTTCGAGGTGAGCCGCGACCACCTGCCCGCCGCCGGGCCGCCGGTGCCCGCGCCCGCCACGGAGCAGGGCGCCGCGGGGACCTCGGCCCGGGCTCGACGGAGCGGCGGTTTCGCCGACTTTTTCGCCAGGTACAGCGCCCGCTGCGCCGGGGCTCGGGGCGGGCTCGGGGCCGGGGCGGAGGTTGAGGCAGGGCGCTGGCCGAGAGCGGCTTGCGGACCGCCTCCGTGCGGGCTCTTTGCTGGCGTCAGGACTTAGCTTTGATTTGTCACCGGGGGAAGAGGAACTGGGTCAGCATTGTGTTGCCTGTAGGAGAAGTTGCCAACTTTGTGGGGAGCGAATCTTTCTGTTCCCCTGTGGGCTGGAGGCTATACCTGCTATTCACACCTGGTTTCCGTGTATTCAGGTCCTGGCAGTGTGCTCATGCCACAGCTGCAGTTTTGCCTCCTCCGGAAAAGCAGACAACCTGCTCGGTTCTCAGTTTATTTTTACTGTACTACGAGGATTAGGAGTGGGGAGTGGGGGTGGGCGCGGCGCTATGTGTGTACGGGTGTGGTTGTGAAAGAGAAAGGGAAGTCATTTTGCAGAGATGACTATTTGTGTGGAGTCTAAACCCATTCAGGTGGCTTGGGAATTCTTGAAATTAGAAGTGATTGTGTTTCATAGTGTTTAACTGTTTCAATGGCCTTTATTAAAATGCAGTCAGTTTCGAGTTTAGAATTTGATCCCAGCCCTTAAAGCCAAATTACTATGGCGCTTTATCTAGAAAATCCCTCTTCTCTACTTATTCCAAATAGGCCTACACTTTTTTCAGCAACTTTTTAATTTTTGTGCCATTGTATTTGTGTTTTGACCTGCCATTCTTGAAATCAAGTTATGGTGCTGGACATTGCAGATTTCGGAAAAGGGTTTGATAGGGATAAAATGCTCATCCTATTGCACATTAATGAAATGCCAATTTTCCCGGAGTCAGATCTTGCTTGATACGCTTTTTTTTTTTTTTTTCTTGTAATCTCTAGGCAAATAGGAGAGTATTCCCAACTTGTAAACTCTCCTTTTCAGAGTTCTCCTGTGTTTTTGTTTCCTTTTCAGGGGTCTTGATAGAAACGAAAGAAACAAATTATGCAGCTCCAGTTTTAGAGGATTATACAATCTGTGTGCATTTTTGTAGACACAGTCACAGTTTTCTGATTGTAATTATTTCTTTTTCTATTTTATTATCTATTATTTTCCCTTGTATGAATTTACAAAAATTTATAAAGTTGTTTACATCAAGATTGGGAAATTCTAATTTTGTGTTACTGGTGGGACAAAATATATAGTAGTGAGATCTGTATTTGTGCCTATAGTTGCAAAAATATACTTAAAGCTTAGAGTGGCAATATTTTTTTTTAAAGATTTTTTTATTGATTCATTTGAGACACAGAGATAGAGCATGAGCAGGGGGAGAGGCTGAGGGAGAGGGAGAAGTAGGATCCCCGTTGAGCCAGGAGCCCAATGTGGGGCTCCATCCCAGGACCCTGGGATCATGACCTGAGCCCAAGGCAGACACCTAACCATGTGAGCCACCCAGGTGCCCCTATAGTGGCAATATTTTAAAAGCTTGCAAGGTGAGCTAAGTTCATACATTTGTGAACTTTGGGTGTTTTTTGGTCATGTTTTGATGTCAGGTGTCAGGCAATTTTAGACCTGGAAGGGGCTTTGGAGATTGCTAATTCAGTCACTGTACCCAGAATACCTGCTTGTGCCACCATTGGGAATAGAGATGATTTGGACAGTGGAGTGCAGGCTAGTAGGTATTAAGTTTGAAGACAGATACATTTTTATGCATTGCAAATTATGAACAATAGCAAAGCAAATCTATTATAAGAGGTTTTTCATATTAACAGTAGGGAGGAATTTTGATATAATTAAAATTTTTTTCTTAATCTGTAGACTAATAGGATTTCAGTTAATATAACTAGCTGATATTCATATAGCTACATTAATCATGTGTATCAGAGCACTCGATTTCAAGTCAGTAAACAGGTACCAGAAGTTAATTTCTCTAAGCCTCATTTTTTAATTGACATCTGAATGTCAAGATTCTAGGTGTCAATTGCTTCTTTGTATAACATACTTGGGAAAGGGCACAGAGGCACAATTTTTCTTTTAGCATTTAACCAAAACCTTAACTGGATTCAAAACTCCTTAAAGGCAGAGACTATGATATTCATCTCTGAGTCTACAGTATCTAGCGGTGGTATTGAGAACCTTGCTCAGTTTGTGTTGAATTGGCAACTTTTATAGACTCTTCCTCTTCACTATTCTCTAGGTAGTGTAATTTTGTTTTTTTGTTAGTAAGCCAGTTCGGGGTTTGAACTCATGACCCTGAGATCAAGACCTGAGCTGAGATCAAGAGATCAACTGACTGAGCCACCCAGGTACCCCAAGTAATTTTGAAGAAATCTCCCATCCTTGGGCAGAATGGTCAGAAATTTCCTTTGCCTTGACAACCTATGAGGGGTTTTTTTGTTTTTTTTCTTTTCCCTTTGTGTGTACAATTGTCATTCTTAACTCTGAAGCTCCATATGAGGAATCCCTTTGGGGATATCTTATTCTAGGATGTATTCTCCTTCTTGGGTGCAACTGCTACCTACTGCCACTTCATTTTTTGATGAGGAAATTCACTGTCTACATGAGGTATTTTAGGTAGCTGATGGCAGAGCTGGAATTAGAAACCAGGATTCCTGATTTTCAGAGCAGGTTAACATTCGATCACAATTTATAATCACCTGTGGCTTTTTTCTCTCCCACCTGATTATCCTCCTCTTTCCCTTCTTTCTACTTCCTTTCTCTATCTTAACCTGGCAAAAGTCTGTAACAGAAATACTTTTAAGGAATAGTTTCATGTTTGTTTTAACTTAAGAGAGGGGAACATTTTACAGTGGTTTATCTATTACTACAAAGTTATCTTCAGTTAAGACACATCATTGACAGAAGATTCATTGAGTAGGGTAGAAATTCTGTAGGAGCTAAAGGAATTTGGTCGAGGATGGGATTGCTCTCCATCTCCTACTTTCCTTCTCTTCCAGATGAGGTGAGTTCTAGTTCATTCCCTGTTGGGGGCTTGCCTCAGCTTCACATGGGCATCTCTCTGTGAATGGTGACTTGACCTTGGGAGCCCCAGAAGTAATATTCCCTCAGATCCGTGGTCTTTTCCTGTCCATAAATGTTTTAAAATGCTAGGTGGGGAGCGCCTAGGTGGCTCAGTCATTTGAGCTTGTGCTCTTGGTTTCTGCTCAGGTCATGATCTGAGGATTGTGAGATCCAGCTCCTTGCTCATTGGGGAGTCTGCTTGAGATTCTCTCCCTCCCCCTCTGCCCCTCCACTGCTCGTGTATTCTCTCTCTCTCTCTCTCAAATAAATAAGTAAATCTTAAAAAAATAAAATAAAATACTAGGTGGGTACACTACCCCCACTGTCACCAACTTAGCAGTAAGAAGGAGGAGATGAAAACTTAAAAAAAAAAAAAAAAAATCTTGTGGTTCCAGACTAGCCTTCGTTCTTTAAGGATCTGTTTATTACTCTTTCAAAAATAAAATAAATTTAAATTATTTTTATGGGTCCTTCAAGCAAATTCATGTCTTAATTTTTTTCAAACTAGAAAGATTTATTTTTTGGATAGGTACACCCTTTACAGATGTATTTTTTTAAGCCATTTAATACTTTTGAGTTTTGTTTAGATTGCACTGGCAAGGTACTGTTATTTAGAAACACACAGGTATCTGTTGCTGATAATTTTTTTTTTTTTTTACAAAGTCTTCATGTGAATCATGAGAATTTGGTGGCCTTAAAGGGCATAGCTAAGGTAGAAAAGAAAGTATTAAAAAGAGAATTGACATAGATTATGAAACATACAGATCCATGTAGCTTTTTCTATAATTACTGACTTCTGAAACTTACTAAACGTTGTGGTAAAAGATTATTTTCACAGAACTCTTTTATTACAGTTAGGCAGAATAAGGAAGACTAAAGGCTCTTTTAGTGATTTCTTTTCCTTTTTTTAAATTTTTTATTTTATTATGTAGGCTCCACACCCAACGTGGGACTTGAACTCACCACCCCGAGATCAAGACCTGAGCTGAGATCAAGAGTCAGACACTTAACCGACTGAACCACTCAGACGTCCCATGCAATTTTTCTTTATTGTTCTCAGAAACAACAAAATCAACCACATTCCTTTTTCCACTTAAAATTTACACTAGTTGGCAAAATCATAATTCACCTGACTGAACCATCATAGACTTCTGTCAGATAGGGCTCCCTTATTTGTTGCACAGCGTGTATTCCTCCCAACCAACTAAAATAAAATAAAATAAAAACCTATTTCTCAAAAAATTCCTTTTTCAACATTTCAATAAAGAAGAGGCAAAATATCAAATTTCTGATAAGTTTTAAAAGATTTTTATAGCTCCCCAAATCAAGCATTTAATATAGGTGTGGTATAGTTATTTGTAAGGAGAATGAAGGAATATCTTGATCTAAATATTACATTTTTGTTACTGCAAGAAATTAAAAATATGTGAAAATACTCTTTTCTATGTCATTAATGAAACTCCTTTAACATTACTTATATAATTAAAATATTTGAAATTTTTAGAAAAGCTGAAAATAATACGCAATTCATTGCTCTAGAATAAAAATAAGGCTCTTTTTAAGATTTTAGAGTGTTGTGAAGCTACCCATTATATTAGATTGAGGAGCTAATGGCTCAAGAGCCTTTCGTATTTGTTCCCTGTGTCTGATACCCGCTCCCCTCCCCCAGTCTATCCAGTGTTTTCTTAAAACACAAAACGCTAAACCACTGAAATCCAGCTCTGGTTTAAGGATGTTACCTTAGAAATTTGTGGTTTTAGGGTGGATGGTTAGAAATGTGATAATCTAAATATAAATCAGGTAGAAAATACTGGGGAACTCCAATTTTTCTGAAACTAAGATAATTTTAAGATAGTGGGGGGGGGTGGGCAGTGGAAGAGGGAAAGAGAGAATCTTATGCAGGTGCCAGGCCCAGCACAGAGCTGACATGGGGCTCAATCTCACAACTGTGAGATCA
This sequence comes from Leptonychotes weddellii, assembly GCF_054177405.1. NCBI lineage: Eukaryota > Metazoa > Chordata > Mammalia > Carnivora > Phocidae > Leptonychotes > Leptonychotes weddellii. The sequence continues at coordinate 29,863,790 of NC_138374.1, read as the reverse complement.
TGACCTGAGCTGAAATCAAGAGTCAGACACTTAACCGACTGAGCTACCCAGGGACCCCGAGACTAAGATAATTTTAAGTGCTCAAATATTATTTTGAAGTGCTAAATTAAATTAACATTTTTAACACTAGATCCCAATAACAAGGCAGACTCTTACTCCAGTATTAACTTGGAGTTACTTGTTTGTTTCTGAACTATTAAAAGTGGGCATAGAGATTTACTTTATTTTTTAAATACTTTTTATTTTAGGATAGTTTTAGATTTACAGAAAAGTTGCAGAGATAGTAGAGAATTCTAGTATATTCCTCACCCCGTTCCCCTATTGTTAATATCACATTACTGTAGTACATTTAACACAAGTAAGAAACCAGCATTTGTACATTGCTATTAATTAAACTTCACACTTTATTTAGCATAGAGATATTGACTAAAAGATTTTTATTTGGGGAGCAGTTGTGTTTTATGTACAATAAGAAATGTTTAAAGTAGAAGGGACTTCAGGGATCACTTTATTCATCGTTTAATATCCTATGGAAAATCAACAGTGCTGTTAATCAGAGAAACCTTTTATTTGCTAGACATCACCTAGTAAGGTGGTATTAATTTAATATTGGAATTGAGTTAGACATGGTAATGAGTTGTTCTTCAGGTGGACCGAGGGCATTGATTTTCAAGGCTTTTCAGTTCAGACTATTCGGGGCAGTATTTAACAAACAGTACCTACTAATTTGCCTCTAGAAAAAATTATGAAAGCATATCTTAATTCTACATAATTTCACGTTTTTCCAAAGTTATATTGATATGTGTTTTCTAATTCTGGAAATATTCCCATGACCTACTAAGGGTAGGATTTATTTTTATTTTACAATTATTTGCCCATAGTCAGATAGTGATTGAATAAAAGAATCAGAACTAGAGCAAAGGGGCGCCTGGGTGGCTCAGTCAGTTAAGCATCTGTCTTCGGCTCAGGTCATGATCCTAGGGTCCTGGGATAGAGTCCCTCATCAGGCCCCTTGTTCTGCGGGGGCCTGCTTCTCCTTCTCCTCCTCTCTTGTACTCTCTCACTGTGTCTCTCTCTCTCAAATAAATAAAATCTTAAAAAAACACACAACTGATTCCTAGGGCTTGAAACTAATACACTGATTTCTACGAATCATGAGAAGTTTACAAACAAAAACATAATTTTTGGTGTAGTAAAAATACTATTGACTTGAGAGATAAGAAATTTGGTTTTTGTCCTGGGTAGCTTCTTCTGCCATTAAATAATTGTGTGACCTTGGGCAAATAACTAAATTTGTCACTTCAGTTTCCTTATCTGTGAAATTAGGAGATTCAGAGTTCTTTCCAGCTCCAATATCCTGTGATAATATGTTACATGATTTTCTTGCAATACTATTGTGGACCTCAAAATTTTGCCAGCTAAATATTACAAATGTGAACTGAGTTAAAGATGGTGCTTTTAAAAAGAGGATGTTTGTTTCACCTGTAAAATGAGAAAGTTGCCAGAGACAGAAATATCTCCAACTCTAAATTCTACCTTGCAACTCTTTCCACCATCTTTCTGTGCCTCCATAATGGTGTGCATGAATGTCCTGGTAGATGCTCTCAAGAGCATTTACAAAGCTGAAAAGAGAGGCAAATGCCAGGTTCTCATAGGCCATGCTCCAAAGTCGTCATCTGGTTTCTAACTGTGATGATGCAGCATGGTTACACCGGCGAATTTGAAATCATTGATGATCACAGAGCTGGGAAAATTGTTGTGAACCTCATGGGCAGGTTAAACAAGTGTGGAATAATCAGCCCCAGATTTGATGTACAACTCAAAGATCTAGAAAAATGGCAGAATAATCGGCTCTGGTCCCCCCAGTTTGGTTTCATTGTACTGACAACCTCAGCTGGCATCATGGACCATGAAGAAGGAAGTGGAAGTGGAAAACACAGGAGGGAAAATCCTGGGATTTTTTTTCCTAGGAATGTAATACATATGTGCAGATAAAACGCCTCAATGGAAAAAAAATAAATTCTACCTTGCACATTTCTTTTAGTAAAGGTCTGACTCTGCCCCAGAATAATCGTGCTGAACATCAGTAATCTTTGTTTAGTTTCTTATATATAGATAGTATAGACCAGCAGTTCTAATTAGAAAATTCTAGATTTTTTTTTCTTATATCTCTTTGGAGTAGGAGAGAAAATAGGATAAGTAAATTCTAGTTAATCAATGCGGTGGAATTTGAGACCTTAACTTCCGGACCATGAGTTATATCTCAAAGATTGCCAGGGTTCCACTTTGGCGAACTAGTAGCCTTCGTGCAATAATTCCAAACTTTTGTTATACTTCAAAATCACCTGAAAGCACATTTTTAAAAATGAAATTCTCCAGAATCCACAACTCCTACCTTTTTAGATTCAGGGGACTTGCCTTTTTGGCAGATGGCATATTCAAAATACAGGATAGTGTAGTGTTAAAAGTGCTGGTTCTGGAGTTAGACTGCCTTGGTTGAATTAGCTTTCCTAGCTGTATAATTCTGCACTAGTTACTTGACCCCTCTAAATCTTAGGCAACTCATCCATAAAGTAAGGATAATGGTGATACGCACCTCATGAGATTGTCCATGAGATAATGTTCTAAGTGTGTTGTATTTCTTATCTGGCATGTAGTGAAGGTTCAAATGTTATTATTCAAACTTCAGTATGACAGCCGCAGTCCCTTCCCCAGCTTCATTACTGAAATCCATTGGTTTAAAGAAAGGAAGAGATGAGGGCGCCTGGGTGGCTCAGTTGGTTAAGCGACTGCCTTCGGCTCAGGTCATGATCCTGGAGTCCCGGGATCGAGTCCCGCATCGGGCTCCCTGCTCGGCAGGGAGTCTGCTTCTCCCTCTGACCCTACCCCCTCTCATGAGCTCTCTCTCAAAAAGATGAATAAAATCTTTAAAAAAAAAAAAAAAAAGAAAGGAAGAGATGAATGGATTTTTTGTGTACTACCTGAAGAAACATTACACAATTTGTGTAGTAGATTTTTATTGGTAAAAATTTGTAGTAGATTTATAATTGGTATTCGGAATTGTATGGGAATTAAAATGGACTATATAACGTTATGATCTAAAATTTCCAAAAGTCTTGAAGCTTTGACTAAAAAGCAAATCTGAGAAGGAACTGAAAGGAGGGAATGTTGACAAGGATTAAAATATTTGTATCTTTTATTGTTTTAAGGAACTTATAGACAGGCAAAGCCAGTTTTTTAGTTTAAATTCATGAAATGTTTAGCTTGGCTCACTCATACATTTCAAAGTTACTATGTTGTGGTGGGAAAGCTTTGGGAAGAGTGGAAACATTTGGAGATTTTTGAGGTGACACATCTGTTACGCGTCTCCAAGTATATTGGGAAGGGGAAAGTCAGTCCTTTTTGAGGCAGCTTATTTCTTCCTAGGAACTCTGCCAGCTACCCTGAGTTGTCCCCAGATAGTTCTGATTGATAGTTGCTTGGACCTACTGCAATAATTCTTAAACTTTAGTGTTTAAAATTACCTGGAGGGAGGAGTTGTTAAGAATGCAGATTTCTTGGGCGCCTGGGTGGCTCAGTTGGTTAAGCGACTGCCTTCAGCTCAGGTCATGATCCCAGGGTCCTGGGATTGAGTCCCGCATCGGGCTCCCTGCTCTGC
>NC_138374.1:29749532-29860032 GCF_054177405.1 Leptonychotes weddellii | reverse complement strand
CCCCCCCCCCCCCCCCCCCCGTGATTCTGATGCAGGTGGTTCCCAGCCTATAATTACTGAAATATTTGTTGATAGGCAGGTGTCCAGATAATAACTGAAAGAAGGTACAACATTCATTTATAACTCATATTACCTTATTGATTTAAAATTGAGTCATATGTAGGTCCTCTGTAATTGGTGAGTGTAAGTACAGGTACAGTAGAGAACAGGGGTAAATACAAATGTAGAAGTATTTTGCTAACTTTCACTAGGTTGAGAAGTTATCTCTGCCTGATTAAATCTTAGTTTCCTTTTTATTAGTAGGAAGGGTCTTTTACTTTTATTTTATGCTGTGTAGATAGTCATGCTTGTCTATTCTGTGAAAAGCTTTAACTTTTAAAATTTTACTCAGATCTCTTTAACCTGGAGACATAACTTTACCTCTCCTTATTTATAGCTTATCAAAAAAGGTGCTAATTTTCGTTCCTTCTGCTGCTAGTTGTAACTCTTTTCCATGCCTTTAAGAAAAAATCCTGCAGATTGAACATGGCTTATTCCCCTCTAGAATTTGCTGCTTCAGCCTTTCTTGGACTTCTTATTTCTGTGGCCAAAAGAAGAGAGGGAAACCCATGTGACTGTCTGGGTTTTCAGCAGGCTCTTTCCTGCAATTAAGAGAAGTTTACCTTAGGAAACCAAGCTACAAGTTACGTTCCTAGTTAGAGCTAGTTTGAGAGTGAACTTGGTAATGTGTTTAAATTTACCTTTGAATTTGGCTTTTCACTTTCTTTTTAATTTGAATTTTATTTTGAGATACATTATTGGCTAGAAAATATTTCCATCTGCCTGTTTCTAACCCCACGGAGATTAAAACATTCTGAGTTTGGAACTGAACATGATAGTTTTGAAATCAAATTATGTGCTATTTTCTCATATTTTTGCAAATACTGTAATGTATAACTACCCATCATACACTGGGAATTATTTACAGTTTCCAAATCTGGTTTTCATCTAGACTGTCTATAGTTATCTTCTAGTCAAGTAGGGGAACTACTTTTATTGTCCCAAGAAAAAGGTACTCTGAGACTATAAATTTAAATTTTTTTATAAGAAAAACAGAAAATACTCATCTTTTTTTGGCTTAAAAAATAGGAATTCATTATCTGATAGCTCTGTAGGTTAGAAGTCTAACATATGTCTCAATGGGCTAAAATCACGGTGTCAGCAGGACTACATTCTTCTCTAGAGGCTTGAGGGGAGGGTCCATTTCCTTGTCTTTAGAAAATGCTCTTATTTGCTTTTGAAAAGCAGGACAGGAAATATAAAACTACTAAGGATAAATACGTTGTTTCCATACTATTTCAGTTAAGGTGGTAAGGAAATAGATAAAGAAAATTGGAGAGTGTGAAGCTAAAGTTAGAGACAGGAAAAGCTGTTAAGAGAATGAGTTGGAAGATGTTTCTACAGAGAAAAATTGCTGAGGAGAATACATGTTAGCTGGAAGTTAGCTCTGTACTTTGGCTGCTAGGCTTCAGAGTATTACTACAGATTATCACCATATTTATTTTTCTGCCCTGCTTACCTCAGTGCCTTTGTAGAGGTTTCTGGCAACTTCTTGCCTTAAAGATATCTGCTGTGTCTCCCTCTTAACTTCCCTAATGTCCTCATCGTCTCATGGCCTCTTAAGAGGTCATATTGTGCAGCAGAAATATTTTTTAATGATAGGTTTTATATATATATAACCTGTAATTACCTAACATATATAATATACCTTAGGTTAATATATATAGTACATATATGATATAATGTATATAATGTAAAATAACCTATATATGTGTTTGTGTGTGTGTGTATATATATATGTGTGTATATATATATATATGGATTAATTTAGGTTCTAAAAGTTTAGGTGCTAGTATGACAGATTGAGATATTAAAAAGTACTATTTTATGCAATGTGTTCTTCCTTGAGTTTCATTGTTAAAAGGAGAATTTTCTGCAAGCACCATGGTAAGTCTAGCAAACAGAATTAAAATCCCTTTCACCCATAAGGAGAAAATTAATTGCTCATTAGCAGGAAGATATATTATGTAGTTTTAAATTTAAGTTCTGAAGTAAACTATTGAAGTTTTAAGTCAGTAAAAGATCTCAACTGAGCAGTTTCTGTATTTTTGAAGAGTGATAAAATGTAGGTTTTTAAAATGTAAGTGATAGGGACGCCTGTGTGGCTCAGTTGGTTAAGCGGCTGCCTTTGGCTCAGGTCATGATCCTGGGATCCTGGGATTGGGTCCCGCATTCAGGCTCCTTGCTCAGCAGGGAGCCTGCTTCTCCCTCTGCCTGCTGCTCCCCCTGCTTGTGTTCTCTCTCTCTCTGACAAATAAATAAATAAAATCTTTAAAAAAAAAAAATGTGAGTGATAAAATGTAATGCTCTTTTTTTTTGTTACATGGCCCTTGACACCCTGTTGGATTGACTTTTTAGCCTCATTGATACTACCTAGGATTGAAGAGATTGAAATCCTGGGTGTTGTTTGGAAACAGAGATTTGTTGTGATTCACAATTGGGTGTTGGGAACCAAAATTTGTTATCAAAGACTAATACAGTTTTTGATAGGTAATTATTATATAAGGTAACCAGCACAATAATTGAACATACAACCAGAGAATAATAGCGATCTTTGTGATATACTCCCAGAAATGCATTAATACTGTCAAGAATACCTAGGATAGCAATTAAATTTCAAAATTGGGCGTACAAATAACTGAGAATTATACTGCAGAAAGGAGCAATTTTAGAAGATAACCACTATTACATTTTCCCAAATAAAGTAATAACTAGCTATATATTTAATGAAGAGATAAGATTGTTTTGTTCTAAGAGACCACCAAAATACAATCTTTTGATTTAGTTGTCTATTTAATGGAAACATCATAACACCTTGATCACTAGAGGGATTTCAACTATGCTACTGGAAGATAAGTTGTATCGCATGCCATCAGTTCAAGAAGTACTTCTAGGTCAGGCCTGAGCAAAAAGGTCAGCAAAACAAACCAACAACCACCACCACCACCCTAGAGCTGTGTTTTCCTCTGTATTCTTAGAGAGTTTAGGCACCTGATGGATATTGTTTAGCCTCTGCTTGAATTCTTTCACTAACAAGGAGGTCAGTTTCCTCAAGGCAGCCTATTGAGGGTATTAATTGTTAGAAGGTTCTTTATGTGGAAAACAGTGTATTTCTTTGTAATGTTTCTGGTCCTAATTTGCCTTTTAGAGCCACAAAGAACAAGTTTGTTTTTTTACATAATCACCCTTCAGAAATTTAAAGATTGCTTCTGAGCCTCTTTTTTGTTTTTGGACCTTCTGACCTAAGCATACACAGTTCTTATGAGTTAGTTTGCAATTTTCTTACCATTTAGTTATTCAAACAAACGCTTTTGAGCCCTATTATGTATATGAGGTACTAAGGAAATTAAATAATATTAAACAATGAGAAAAAGAGTATTAAGATGGGGAAGTCACATAAATCAGTACTTACACAGTATTACCTGATTAGTGTTATAAAAGAAGATACAGGATGCATCAGTAGCACTGAAGGAGTGATTAACTTTGGGGTAGGAAGTTAGGGAACTCTTCACGGTAGATGAAACAAAAATGCTTGGTGTTTCACTAACACCAGAACAGTTGGGATTGGAATGAGGCTGACTGAGTACCATAATTTATGCATGAAATAGCACAGCACTTGGGACTGCAGATGCTCAGTATGACTGCCCTTAGCGCAGGTGAGGCAGTGTCAAAATCTGAAGGCAAAAAGTTGGAGCTAAATTGTGAGGGAGTTTGTATGACAGAACTAAGCAATTTAAACTGATTCCACGAGGGGTGGCAGTACACAGGACTTTTGATGGGCTTTTTTTTTTTTTTAGGATTTGGTTTATTAGAGAGAGCAAGCACAAGCACTGGGGGAAGGGCAGAGGGAGAAGCAGACCCCCCACTGAGCAGAGAGCTGCACACCGGGCTGGATCCCAGGACCCTGGGATCATGACCTGAGCCGGACACTTAACCAACTGAGCCACCCAGGTTCCCCTGCCGGGCTCTGAAAACAAGGGCAGTGTGCTCAGAATTGCTTTTTTTTTTTTTTTTTTTTTTGTAATTTAGGTAGGCTCCACACCCAGCGTGAAGCCCAGTGTGGGGCTTGAACTCAGGACCCCATGATCAAGACTCGAGCTAGATCAAGGGTCTGATGCCTAACTGACTGAACCACCCAGGTACCCTGCAGAATTGCAATTTAGAACAATGACTCTTGTGGCAGATGATTTGGGACTTGTGAAACCAGGCTTGGATACACTGTGGTAGTTTATGGGTGCTTGTCGGTCTATTAAAGTGTGATATCTGGTAGTTGATGTAAATAACATTATATTCAGTCCTTTTCAGAAGGAATCACTAACAAATTGAGTGACATATGCTTATACCAGATGCCTTTTTGTGAAGCTTTAATGGAGAAAAACCTTGAATCTGATTTTTGTTTTGAGGGAAGTGGGATGACATGAAAATGGAGAGTCATATGAAAAATTATATGTCTGCCATGTTTTTGAAGGAATTTGATGAGGGGGGAAAAGAGCCAGAATAGCTGTTAGGCTGGTTGTTTTGCTGTCATGAATCAGAAAGGAAACAACTTCAGGGAAAACCCTGCTAGTGTTAAGTTGTTGTAAAATCAAGTCTTTACATTCAGTGCACATGTTCTGTACATCGCTTCATAAAAGTGGATGCTGGCAGTATACACTTCAGCCATTTCAGGGATTGAATGAGGTAAACACAAAGTCTTGAGACTTCCAAACTCCCTGGAGATAGGGAACATGTCTTTTTTGTCCTGCAGAGAAACATAGGGCCTTGTATGTAATAGGAACACAAAGGTTTATTGGGCTACAGCCTTTAAAAAGGTACAAGAATGTAATATAACTAAATGTCTGGAACCTTTGAAGTGATCACTCTGGGAGGCTCTCCACTTGTTACTTTAAAAATATCATTTCTCTGGGATGCCTGGGTGGCTCAGTTGGTTAGAGCAACTGCCTTCGGCTCAGGTCATGATCCTGGAGTCCCTGGATCGAGTCCCGCATCGGGCTCCCTGCTCGGCAGGGAGTCTGCTTCTTCCTCTGGCCCTCCCCCCTCTCATGTGCGCTCTCTCTCTCTCATTCTTTCTGTCTCAGATAAATAAATAAAATCTTAAAAAAAAAAAAAGTATTTCTCAAACTATTTTGGTACCTGTCTTTGGGGAGATGTTTCTGTAGGAGAGAAATCCGTTTGGCCAGTGTAAGATAGGGCTAAAAAACTGAATGTTGGAGGGGATCAAAGCTGAAACACATTAGGAAGCCAACTAAACAAGTTCAGTTGTACATTAACTATAATAAGTACTTTAAATAATATCTTAGTTATAATAGATTTGTCCCCAGGCAAATAGTTAGACATAATACGTAAATAGTTGTGGTTTGTACAAACCGGCATAAATGATTTCACCTTCATATTCTTTTAAAGGATTAAATAAAGTCAGAGACTTGGTGTCTGCCACCCTTAAATTTGGTCATCTTGGGTAGATCTGGCAATATCAGTTTAATTTTGGTGGAGCCTAAAACTCTTTTGTTACTTACCACTGTGTTTGCAAAAAACAGTCCGTGTTTAAAGGAATTTTTTTTTTTAAGATTGATTTATTTATTTTGAGGGAGAGAGAGCGAGTGCGGTGCACACAAGAGGGAGGGGCAGAGGGAGAAGAAGAGAGAATCTCAAGCAGACTCCATGCTCAGCATGGAGCCCAACATAGGGCTGGATCTCACCACCCTGAGATCACGACCTGAGCCAAAACCAAGAGTCAGTCGCTTTACGGACTGCACCACCCAGGTGCCCCTAAAGGACTAACTTTTATATAGATTATGGGAAAATCCATAATATAGCATCTGTAACTGGCAGTGTCATAATGTAAAAGAAATATTGAACTCTGTATGGTAAATGTTGCCTTAATGATGTTGCAAGTTTTGAAATACCCTTTGTGTTTTTTCCACTTGGGAAATAAATAATTTTCTTCAGCTTTTCTTTTCTTTTTTTTTTGAGAGAGAGGGAGAGAGAGCGTGTGCACATGCAGGGGGAGGGCAGAAGGAGAGGGAGAGAGAGACTTAAGCAGGCTCCATGCCCAGTGTGGAGCCTGATGCAAGGCTCGATCTCATGACCCTGAGATCATGACCTGAGTGAAAATCAAGAGCCGGACACTTAACCGATTGAGCCACCTAGATGCCCCTTCTTCAGCTTTTCTGATTAGCAAAACAAATTATTCTCAATTTCAGTAGAAGTAGATTTATCTGGCTTTTTCTTGCACTCTGTCTTGTATTTTTGATCCTTTATTAATAGCAAACACATTCATCTTTTGTCATTTTGTTCATTCTTACAAATCTATACTAAAAAACATTTGTTTGCCATCACCAAAGTTTTTAATAATATTAGCCTTCATTTTAGATTTGATAAAGCTTAAAAACAGCTCATGTAGAATAAACAGCTTTTGATATAAATAGTCATTTTTGTATCTTGTTTAAAAAGCCTTAACCAGTGGGATTTAGTTTTCTGTGCAATATATTTAATTCCAAACACTGCCAGAAAAAAAATAAAAGTGAATTTCCTTGAAATAGTTCTTACTTTATAAAGTTGTGTGGTTTAGACATGGTTTTGGTTTGGCATACTTATTACTACTTAAAGATATGGGTCTAGGCTTAATTAAACTGATGACCATGTTTTAAAAATTGATAATTGGAAGTTCAGTTTTAGAAACCTCTTAACATTTTTTATTATGGTCAAATACATAGAAAATTTACCATTAGTGACATTTAATGCATTCATGGTGTTTATAGTCATCACCACTGTCTAGTTCCAAGACATTTCATTGCTCCAAAAGGAACCTCCGTACCCGTTAGCAGTCACTGCACTCCCCTCTCCCCCCAAGCCCCTGGCAACCACTGATCTGTGTCCTGTTTCAGTGGGTTTGCATATTCTGGATGTTTTGTGTAAATGAAATCATACAGTACATGGCCTTTTGTGTCTTTCACTTAGCATAATGTTTTCAAGGTTCGTCCATGTTGTAGCATGTATCAGTACCGTTCTACTTTTGATGGCTGAATAGTATTCCATTGTGTGGCCATACCAGAATTTTTTATCCACTAATCCATTGACAGACAGTTATTTGGGTTGTTTTCAGTTTTTGGATTTTATGAATACTACTGCTATGAACATTTGTGTATAAACAAGTTTTTTTTTAATACCTCTCAAGTTATTTTGGCTATTAGGCCTAGGAGTGGAATTGTGAGGTCATATGATAATGTTTAACTTACTAGGGAACCACCAGTTGTTTTCCACAGTACCTGCACCATTTTACATTCGCACCAGCAATATACAAGGATTCCACATTTTGCACATCCTCTTCAGCACCTATAATTTTCCTTTTTTTTCCCTAGTTATAGCCATCCTAGTGGGTATGGAGTGGTATCTCACTGTAGTCTTAATTTGAATTTCCCTAATGACTAATGATGTTGAGCATCTTTTCATGTGCTTGTTAGATATTTGTGTATCTTTTTTGGAGAAATGTTTATTCATATCTTTGCCCATTTTTAATTGGGCTGTCTGTATTTTTGTTGAGTTATGAGTTCTTTATATATTCTGAATACTAGCCCTTTATCAGTTATATAATTTGGAAATATTTTCTCGTATTCTATGGCTTGTCTTTATACTTTCTTAATAGTATCATTTGATGCACAAAAGTACGAACTTTTTAGATTGGCTATATTTGGGGTGCCTGGGTGGCTCAGTCAGTTAAACATCTGATTCTTGATTTTGGCTCAGGTCATGATTTCAGGATTGTGAGATCAAGCCCTATGTGGGGCTCCCGTGCTCGGTGTGGAGTCTGCTTGAGATTCTCTCTCTCTCTCTCTCTCTTTCCCTCTCCCTCTGCCCCTCCCCCTGCTTGCGGGTACACACATGCTCTTTCTCTCTCTCAAGTAAATAAGCTCTTTAGATTGGCTATATTACAATTCTAAGTATGTGTAACCAACTTAGTTTATCCTTTAATAGAAATAAAATGTGTATATAAGCTATATAGAGCATAGAGGCAGGAAAGTACAGAATGTGTGGAAAAGGATATAGAGTTTGGGTAAGATGTTAGGGTTAGTGTCCATAATTTTAAGGAACAGAAGCCCACCTAAGCTACCTTAAATGAAGGAAGGTTTATTGTAGGCGTGTAATAGGCATCTTATATTTTGAAAATAGAGAATAAAATATACCTGGGCTATAGAGTGCTGGGAACAGTGGTTTCTCCACTTTTCAAGAGATGGTTTTTCTCATCTTTCTGTCTCCTGGTTGTTCAGTGCATGGTTTCCACCTGCAAAAGCCCTATATAGCTTTCCCAGCTCTACCTGATTTATCTGTTCAAGCATCTACCAGCCTTCAACTCACTCAGTCTCTAAGTTTCCTATTTAAAAATCCTGGGACCAAAAAAAAAAAAGGGGGGGGCAACCCCTTCGGGTCCCCTCCTTCCTTGGGAGCTTTGTACTATCACTCAGTAAACCTTGCTTTGCTGCCCACCACCCCCTCCAAAAAAAATCCTGGGAATCTGATTGTCTCAGCCTATGAATGAATTTGTTCTGAAGGGCAAGGTCATAAGATACAAATACAGCCATATTGGGCTACTGCTTCAGTAGGGATTGGGGCAAATGCACAAAGAAGTGGGAGTGGGTTGCAGGTATGCTTAAAGTCACATACATATCTCTTAGTTGTGGCAAGAGTAGTAGGAACTAATGTTGGACAGATAATTTGGGTTCAAGTTGTGAAAAGCTTTTAGTACTAGGATAAGAATTAAAAATTTTCCGTAAATATTAGGGACTATTGAGGGTTTGAGGGCAAGGAAATGAAATGCTCTATTCTTTCCTGTTTGTACTTTATAGTTTATTCTAGCCATAATGAGTTCTTTAACATTCTCCTCTCTAATTTCTGTTTGTCTGGACCCTCCCTTGCTCATTCAGCAAGCATATTTGTACACCAACTATATTCCAGGAAAGGAAGGAACTAGAATAAGGCCTTTCTGGTAAAGTCAGTGATGATCACATTGCAGACATAAATTGAAATGCTATGATGAGATACTAGCAGGGAGCATGAGATGGGAGAGGCAAGATTTACTTCTCGGGCACTGAGTCTGCCTTGTAAGTGTATCTTCAGGTTCATTCCAGTACTTTACAGGAGTTAGGGGAGAGGGTGATTACAAAGAGGTAACATGATGGAGTTTTTTGGGATGATGGAACTGTTGTATACCTCAATTGTGGTTGTAGTTATGCAAATCTATACATGTGGTGAAACTTGTAGAACTTACATCAAAAGAAAAACGGCCAATTTTCATTTTGTGTTAGTTTAAAAAATATTTACTGAGTGTTTTAGTTTTACATAGCTTATATGCAGGGCGTTGTGAATGTTATACAATCCTGTTCTCAGTGCATTTATAGTTTAAAAGTTGCATTCAGATCAGTATAGATGATAGAAAGTGGAAAGTATTAGAAGAGAGTGATGCAAGAAGTGGCTCCTAAGAGAAGGGTTCATAGAAATAATGGCTCACTAGACTGCACTCCTCTATTAGACTAATGCTATAGGACTGAATCTTTGTCATGTGCTCCCCCATCGTATGTTGGAAACCTAATCCCCAGTGTGAGAGTATTTGGAGTTGGGGACTTTGGGACGTGCTTAGGTCATGAGAGTGGAGCCCTCATGAATGGGATTAATGCCCTTATAAAAGAGGTCTCAGAGAGCTCTCTCATCCTTTCCACCATGTGAGGATACAATCAAAAGACAGTCTGTGAACAGGAAGGAGGCTCTCACCAGACACTGAATCTGCCAGTGCCTTGATCTTTGACTTCCCAGCTTCCAGAACTGTAGGAAATAAGCTTCTGTTGTTTATAAGCTACCAAATCTATAGTATTTTGTTAATAGCATCCTAAATGGACTAAGACAACTAGGAATAGAAGTGATTTTTTTTCTCTGTAGCTGCCCAAATTAGTAAACTTTCATTCATGTGTGTAAGCACAGCACTAGGGATACAATGATGAACACAGAGCTCACAGTCTAATACAGTGATAACATCATAGAGCTTGTATTCAAATGCAGAAGATAACAACTAAATAAATTTTCAAAATTGTTTTGGCTATTTACTTTGCCTTTCCATATCAATTTTAGAATCTGCTTGTCTGTATCTACAGATAATCCTTATTAACTTGGGAAGAATTGACATTTTTAGTATGTTGAATTTTCTGTTCCTTGAATACAGCAGGTCTCCATTTATTATGGTCTTGTTTGATTTCCTTCATCAGTGTTTTATATTTTTCAGCATATACATCCTGCTCATGTTTTGTTATATTTATATGTAAATACTTAATATTGGAGATACTGTAAATGATATCCTTTTTTTCAAGATTTTTTAAAATTTATTTGACAGAGAGAGACACAGCCAGAGAGGGAACACAAGCAGGGGGAGTGGGAGAGGGAGAGGCTTCCCGCCGAGCAGAGAGCCTGACGTGAGACTTGATCCCAGGACCCTGGGACCATGACCTGAGCCAAAGGCAGACATTAACGACTGAGCCCCCCAGGCGCCCTAAATGATATACTTTTAAAAACTTTAGTTTTCAGGTATTCACTGCTAGTATATGGAAATATGATTGATGTTTGCCTTACATCCTATAATCAAGCTAAATGTATTTATTAGTTCTAGGAGTTCTTTATGTATCCCATGGGATTGTTTATATAGATGATGTTTTGTACAAATAGGGAAATTTTTTTTTTTTCCTTCTCAATCTATAAGACTTACTTTTCTTATCTTATTACACTGGCTAGGACTTTCAGTATGATTTTGAATGGGAGTGATGAGAGTGGTCATCTTTATTTTGTTCTAATCTCCAAAATATTTGATCTTTCACAGTTTAGTATGATGTTAGCAATAGGGTGTGTGTGTGTGTGTGTGTGTGTGTGTGTGTGTGTGTGTGTGTTTTAAGATGCCCTTAACCAGGCTAAGGGACTTCCATTCTATTCCTAATTTTCTGTGGGTTTTTTTTTTTTTTTTTTGTCAAGAATGGACTTAGGATATTGTCCAGTGTATCAGTTGATATAATCATGTGGTTTTTCTTCTTTAGACTACTAATATGGTTTTTCTTCTTTAGACTGCTGATACAACTGCCCATGAAAAATTTACATAATCTTTAGATTGACTTTCAAGTATTGAATGAGCCTTGCATTCCTGGGATAAACCCCACTTTTCTTTTTGCTTTTATTTTTAAATATTGTCACTTTTTTATTTTTTCACTTAAATAATGCTTTATTTTGGTATAATTCACACACTACATAACTGATCCACTTAAAGTGTACAATTCAGTGGTTTTTAGTATATTCACAGAATTGTACAACCATCACCACAATCAGTTTTGAACATTTTTATCACTCCAAAAAGAAACCCTGTAGCCATTATTGAAGATTAAATATATATGAATATATTATATTTTTATTGTAAACAAAAACACTAACATTTCTTTTTGTTTATGCAAGAGGCATAAATGGAAACGTATTCACAAATGTGATTAGCTTTGCTCATCATCATCAATCGTTTTCTTGCCTTTCTTTCTCAACTTTCTTTTAGGTTAGATAGATTACCTCCTGGTGATTGGAATACCTTTGTCATATTTTGCTAATGTGTTGTTCCTTGTTACTGCTCATGTTCTTGTTCTAAAAGTTCTTTCCTATACTCTTCCTCTTTTCTTCTTCTGGTGGTTTCTATCTTCCCTCTGAATGTCTTAGGTACTACATTGGGTGTAGAGAGATGGAGATTTTCTTCATGAGGCATTCAAGACATGTAATTAGTATGTAGCACAAAAGCAAAAATGTTTTTAAGTTTTTTTCTTTTCCCCTTAATTGTATTCTATTTTGTTCTGTCTGTGCAACAAAAGAATAAAAAGATCTCTATTAGTAAGATATTGCCCAAAACTTATTATGGCTGGCTCAGTTGGTAAAGCATGCTACTCTTGATCTTGGGGTCATGAGTTCGAGCCCCAGATTACTTAAAAAATAAACATTTGCTTAAACAAGAAATAAGATATAATAAGGTGACTTGCTGACATGAACATAGGAGAAAGAAAAAAATAATTTGTGTTTTTGAACTTTAAATGAGTATCAAAAAGCATTTTTGTGTAGAATGAAAGGGAATAGGAATAGTTATGAAGCTCTTACATGTTAATCGTTCTGTGAAGGACATGAACAAGTTAAGTGTGGTTAGAAAGAAGAGGTGATGGGTATTAAAGAGGGCACGTTCTGAATGGAGCACTGGGTGTTATACACAAACAATGAATCATGGAACACTACATCAAAAACTAATGATGTGTAATGTATGGTGATTAACATAACAATAAAAAATTTTTTTAAAAAATGTTTTTTAAAAAGAAAGAAAGAAAGAAGAGGAACTCTTCAAGATACCTGGCTCGGGTCTCTAGTGATGTGACTTTTGCAAGTGATTTTATAAGCTTTCCCGGTGTGGTGGTGGTGGCACATTGAATACTTTGAGAATTTGATGAAAGGCATCAGACAACTGCCCAAGAAAAATTTACATAAGCACATCGTTTACTTCCAATTGTGCATGCAGTTTGAGGAGGCTGTGGACCTCCTCTAGCTCATTCATGTAGGTTCATTGATTCGTGATGAAGAACCTTTGACCTAGTTACTCTCTATAGTCCCTAGCAGCCCTAAAATACTTAACAACAACAAAAAAATTATAACCTTTACTTTCAGCCTTGAAATTCTGTGTGTGTGTGTGTGTGTGTGTTTTGACAAAGAGTAAGTTATACTGAATTCTGTCCCTTTTTGATAGTTCCAATCTCTGAGAATATGTAGGTTAGTTTAGCAGTGTATGTTAAATAAAAATTCTGTATTTTTTTATTTTTACAAGTTGTAATAACAACAAAGAGAAGATCCAGAAAAAGCCCAAAAAAGAAAATTCTTGGAATTAAAAAAAAGCCTTCGTTATCTGGCAGAAAAAGTACTTTTTTTGCATATAGTCAGCTGAAAGTCTTTTCAAGTGAAAAATGATTGAGGTTTGGAAAGAATGTAAGTAATCTTCATGCCAGATCTTTAATCCAAAATACTCAAGGGTAGCCAAAGTACTGAATTTTAAAGAAACAGTACTTCTCCTTCTTTGAATTAATTATGTAGTCAACTGTGGCATTCCATGATCACTAGATAATGTTTTCTTTTTGGCCTTCTGTTATGCTTCAGGGAAACTTAAGTACAAAGTCCAGGAAGTTCTTGTGTTTTCAGCAGTCCAGTTTCTACTGAGACGGAGTTCGAAGATCAGGTCATGATTTCTAGTATTGTTTTGTTTTTTAACTGATTTTACTCTTTTTTTTTTTTTAAGATTTTATTTATTTTACAGAGAGATACGCAGTGAGAGAGGGAACACAAGCAGGGCGAGTGGGAGAGGGAGAAGCAGGCTTCCCGCAGAGCAGGGAGCCCGATGCAGGGCTCTATCCCAGGATCCTGGGATCATGATCTGAGCCGAAGGCAGATACTTAATGACTGAGCCACCCAGGCACCCCTAACTGATTTTACTCTTTTTTTTTTTTTTTTTTTAAGATTTTATTTATTTGACAGAGAGAGATACAGCAAGAGAGGGAACACAAGCAGGGGGAGTGGGAGAGGGAGAAGCAGGCTTCCTGCGGAGCAGGAAGCCCGATGCGGGGCTCGATCCCAGGACCCTGGGACCATAACCTGAGCCGAAGGCAGACGCTTAACGACTGAGCCACCCAGGCGCCCCTGATTTTACTCTTGATTGAAGTTGGATTCTTAACTGTTCGGAAAAGCATTTTAACCCCTTTTTATGTACAACCCCATTTAAGTGATGATTAGAATTTAATCTAAAAAGTTAAAATAGTCATATAGGTGTAAATGTTAGGCAAAAAGAGTGATTTTTTT
Source organism: Leptonychotes weddellii (assembly GCF_054177405.1). Classification (NCBI taxonomy): domain Eukaryota; kingdom Metazoa; phylum Chordata; class Mammalia; order Carnivora; family Phocidae; genus Leptonychotes; species Leptonychotes weddellii. Next base: position 29,846,043 of record NC_138374.1, on the reverse strand, counting down.
TTTCCTGGAGCTGACATTGTTGGCAATAAGAAGATGACTTAGGCAGTCCCAGTTTTCTATAAGTGTCAAATTCCATAGTCTGAGAAACTATGGAATTTACATGGTTTTGTCATGTTTACGTGGGTTTGGCAGTTCTTGAAGACTGAAGCCCTGGAGATGCTGCTACTTTAGAAATCACGGTGTTAAGTTTTGCCCCTTTTTGGTTAGCTTTATCCTTAATATGTGGAGTAGGCAAGTGGTCTGATTGTTTTATTATATGTAACTCTTTGTGTGTGGTAAAAGAAATGAAATCTTGGAAAAATGAAACGGACTCAGATACACAGATATGTGAAAGCAAATATTAGTATTAATAAGCAAGAATCATTCACCAGCCTTTATTATAAAAGCCACTGAGAAAAATGGCTAGGCCTTTTTTTTTTTTTTTTCTTTTTCTCTCTCTAATCCCCACATCAGTTTTTTTCTTGGTGTGCCTCTTTTTCTTTTTTATGTTTTCAGTGATATGGAAACACTGAACTGCTACTTCTCACCTAGTGCTGTTTCTTAGCTGGTACAGCAGATTTTCTCATTTTATTTTTGCTGAAAAAAGCAGACACAGATTAGAGGAGAGAATGGAAGATGGTGTGTTTATGTCTCTGTGTGTGTAGATAGTTGTGTGTGTGAACATAGTGTTGATTGGGCATAAGAGAATGAACTTAATGGAGAAAAGATGGATTACCACTACCATTTCCTGTTCTTTAGACAACATGTTATCACAGAATGGGGGGGAAAAAAACACAAAAGCCAAAACACCCAAACTAGAAAAGTAGTTTTTAAAATCTCCACTGTATCTGAAGCCATAAGATACTTTCAGCTTCTAAAAACTCGAATTTTGGAGTTTGGGGAGAACCAGCAAATAATACTTGATCAGCCCCTCTAAGTTTGGAATCAGTAGGAAAAAAAAAAACATAGGACACAGACAAATGGGACCTTAAAACATCAGCTTTATGCTGATGAAATCTGGATTAAAAGACATGCCTTTGGCTGCAGTGTGCCTTCTAAACCTTCCCCTGATGTATCCAGCTAGTCACTAGCACAGCAGGCCTTTCCTTAGGGGGTCGGAGGCAGAGGGGTACAGAGGAAACCTAACCTCATATTATTAGGAAGGCAGAGCAAACTGTATCTTCTCTGCTGTTAGGCAGCAATGTCTGTCACCAAAATTTAACCCCTCAGGTGGAGGAGATGAATAAGGGAGCAGAAAGAAGCCAGGAGTGTCCCTCCTCTCCATCTCTACCCTGAAACATGAAGAATACAGAGTAGGAGTGACCTTTTCCTCCCAACACTGCCGTATAAATCTCATTCATACAGTCAAGCTCTACCTCTGAAATCCAGAGAGGAAGAACTGTCCTCTTTTTTGTGTCTGGGTGCTTGAACACATTTGGTTTGTTTTGCTAATAAGAACCTTTAGTGTTGACTTAAATTTAAGAAATTTGAATATGTTGGGGGATAGAAAAAAGGGAACTGTGTGTGTGTATTCAGTTTGAAAAGGTGGTGAGGAGGAACCTAGTCCCACACATTTATTTGCACTGAGACCTCAACTTCATCAGTGCTCTGATAGTGGATTGGGAGACGAGGGATGGGGTATAGGAAGAATGACAACATATGACATATATTTGAACTATTAATGTACCTTTTTGTTAGTTTTCCCTTAAGACTTAATAGAGTGGTACTCTTTTCCTAGATTGACTAGTAGAACCCATTTGATCTGTACTATTTTAATACAATTTCATTTATTTGTAACAATATCTTAAAATTACTTTTTGTTGCAGATATATGCCTTTTAGTTACATTATACACAGTTTTTGTGGCAGGGGTTAACCTGAAAACCTAATCCAGAATTTCTTAGTGGCATAAGAAATTAATGTGGAACATTATCTGGTGGCCTTTCTTAGCAATTGGATACCTGTTGGCTCATGTTTCTTTTATGGAAATTTCTTATAGTAACCAAAGTTTTTTTTGTTGTTTTTTTTTAAAGATTTTATTTATTTATTTGAGAGAGACAATGAGATAGAGAGAGCATGAGAGGGGGGAGGGTCAGAGGGAGAAGCAGACTCCCTGCCGAGCAGGGAGCCCGATGCGGGACTCGATCCCGGGACTCCAGGATCATGACCTGAGCCGAAGGCAGTCGCTTAACCAACTGAGCCACCCAGGCACCCCGTAACCAAAGTTTATTGGATATGTAAGCTTAAGGTATTTGGCTTTCGTTTGTTTTAATGATTTAATTAAAATTTAAACTTCATGCTGAACTTATTATCATTGTAATATTATACCATAAAACATGTTGAAACCAGGCTTTCTATTATGGAGGTTATGCATTTATTTTGCTTTTTTCCTTTTTATCCTTTCCAATCATATCAAGATTCTTCAGAGACTACATCCATAGAAAGGCCTATTATTGTTTGGTTTAAGATGTTAGTATTCCTTGACTTCAATTTTGGAAGTCTAAAATACCCTTATAAATTAATTTCAGACATAAACCCACATCTTAACAGGCTTTTTGCGATGCAAGATAATTTCTAATGGTCTTTGCTTAAAGAATCATGTGTATTTGGCATTTTGGCTGTGATTTATAAAGAGTTCTGTAACTTATAGGTGGCCTGATGCACAGTATTACTATGTATAGCCTGTAGTTTTTTATATGAGAATGTATTTGGTAATGATTACAATACCTTAATTGTAGGTAAAAGTATAGAGATGTGACCACCCCCAAGGGCTCTCTGTAAAGCTCTGTGCATGGGGAATTTTCTGATTTGTGATTATTACTCTCTCTTGGTATAAGTGCATTTTACGCCTGTGGTCTCCTCATTCTGCTGCTATGTCTGTATTCTCAGCCAGGTCACATTATTTGAAGCTATATTTCATTGCATTTGAAAACACTGCATAACCCCTTCTATTTTATGTTAGCCTGCTTTAATTATATATGTAATTCTACATTTCTAGTATAGAGAATGAAATGCTATTTTTTTCCCCGTCATAAAACTACCTTATTTATGCATTGTGAGGAGGCAAGCGGTTTATGGGTTTTTAGATTTGAAACAATTAAGACTGTAGTGAAAGATCTGATTCTGGTCAATGATTAGTTGGTGGTAGTTGTAAAAACCAAACAAACTTATTGTTCATTGTATACTTCTTTCTCCCTCCCTCCCCCAAGAGCTAATTGTTAGTGTGAAGTCTTCTGACCCCGTAACTACCTCAGTACGATGATTGAGACAAATTTATATAGAGATGTGAATTGACCCTAAGAGGAGTACCTAAAATCTGAAATGTTTATCAACTTTGGCCCAAATAAGTATACCTAAGCCGGTGGCAAAAGTGGATACCCAGCACTATGTAGGAAAAGGCTAACCTTATAGCTCCCCAATGATGGATTCGGAATATGCAATCTTTTAACTATTTATATGATGCTCTACAGTTATCAGGGAGTTCCATTCGGGATGTTAGGTTTACATAACTTAATAAAAGCTAGTATTTTGGGGCGCCTGGGTGGCTCAGTCGTTAAGCGTCTGCCTTCGGCTCAGGTCATGATCCCAGGGTCCTGGGATCGAGCCCCGCATCAGGCTTCCTGCTCAGTGAGTGGGAAGCCTGCTTCTCCCTCTCACACTCCCCTTGCTTGTGTTCCCTCTCTTGCTGTCTCTCTCTCTCTCTCAAATAAATAAATAAAATCTTAAAAAAAAAAACAAAAACAACTAGTATTTTTTTTGGACACATACAGAAGAAAACATGTAACAGACACATGAGTTATGAGGCATGGTATACATTGGTGAACCCTTTGCCCAGTTTCAGAAATAGAACATTATCAGTCCTGTTGAAAATATACCTGTGAGTGTCTTACTGTCCTTTTCACCCCTAAGATGTAACAACTAACCTGAATTCATTTAGTGATTTAAGCAATAGTTTTTGCCAGAACATTTTTCTTATTTTATTATATTATTTTAGAGCTTCGTAAAAATGGTATACTGTGTGTATTCTTCTGCATCTTGCATTTTTGTTTGTTTTTAAAACTCAGCATTGTTTTTAAGATTCATCCATGTTGATGGATATAGCTTTGATTTGTGTTCGTTGAAGAACAATATTACATTTAATAACATGCCACGATTTAAGTTTTCCATTCTTCCGCCAGTGGATTATTAGATTGTTTAGGATTTTTGCTCTTTTGAATAGCGTTCCTTGAATGTTCTTAAATATGTCTTCTAGTGCATGTGTCCAGAACTTTCTCTAGAGTATGTGGCTAGAAGTATAATCACTAGATGGTAGTGTATGCAAGTGTTCAGCTTTATGAGTTGGAAACCAATGTGTGATCACACTATTGTCAATTCCTAGCAGCATTCTTCTCCCTCCAAATCTGGTATTATCAGATTTTTAGTTTTTGCCAATCCTGTTATAAAATAAAAATGTTATTCTGGTTTTAGTTTGTGGGCTCACTAATTATGAATGAGGCTAAATATCTTCTGATAGATTTCTTTATTTGCCATTTGTTTGCCTTCTTTGTGCAATACTTTTTAATAGTTTTTATCTTTTTTATTAGTTTGTCACTTATGAAAATGATTGGTTGGAGTTCTTTATATTTTCAGTATACCTATCTTTTGTCACTTATTTGTGTTGTAGTTTCTGTTCCACATTTGTGGGTTTTTATTTTTTGTTTTTGTTTTTGTTTTTTAGGATTTTATTTATTTATTTGACAGAGAGAGACACAGCGAGAGAGGGAACACAAGCAGGGGGAGTGGGAGAGGGAGAAGCAGGCTTCCCGCAGAGCAGGGAGCCTGATGCGGGGCTCGATCCCAGGACCCTGGGACCATGACCCGAGCCGAAGGCAGACGCTTAACGACCGAGCCACCCAGGCACCCCTTGTGGGTATTTTTTTAAGATTTTATTTATTTATTTGAGAAAGAGCGCGCATGAGCAGGGGGGAGGGGCAGAGGGAGAGGGAGAAGCAGACTCCCTGCTGAGCTAGGAGGCCGATGTGGGACTACATCCCAGGACTCTGGGATCATGACCTGAACCAAAGGTGGACGCTTAATCGATTGTGAGCCACCCACGCACTCCAGTTTTGTGTCTTTTTACTTTTTCTGTACTGCCCCTTGAATAGAAGTCCTTAATTTTAATGTTGTGATTTAATTAAGTTTAAAAAATGATAGTCCTTTGGGTTCTATTTTTAGATTCTTCGCTGCTATGAGCTTATTTTAAAATTCTCTTGTATTTCTAAAACTTTGGAAGTTTATTATTCAGATCTAACTATTTAATCCATTGGGAACTGACTCTTATGTATGGTAGGGATCCAGTTTCATTTCCCCCACAGTGATAGCCAAAGGTCCCAGCATCATTTTTTTAAATATATATATATATATATTTTAAGATTTTATTTATGTATTTGAGAGAGAGACCCCAAGAGGGAGGTAGGGTCAGAGGGAGAAGCAGACTCCCCACTGAGCAGGGAGTCCGACGTGGGACTCGATCCCGGGACTCTGGGATCATGACCTGAGCCGAAGGCAGTCGCTTAGTTGGTTAAACTGAGCCACCCAGGCGCCCTTTTTTTTTTTTTTTTTTAATGTCAGCTCCATGCCCATTGTGGAGCCCAGTGCAGGGCTCAGATTCTCGACCTGAGATCAAGACCTGAGCTGAGATCAAGAGTTGGACGCTCAACCTAGTGAGCTACCCAGGAGCCCCCTAGCGTCATTTTTTAAATGATCTATCCTGTTGTCATTGATTGCAGTGCCACCTCTGTTTCCATTTATGCTTTTGTGTATTTCTGAGTTGTGTATTGTTTTTCCAGTGATCAATTTTTTTCATCCCTGGACCATTACCATGCTGTCTTAAAAACAGTGGTTTTGGGGGCGCCTGGGTGACTCAGTTGGTTAAGCATCTGACTTCAGCTCAGGTTATGATCCCAGGGTCCTGGGATCGAGCCCCGCATCAGGCTCCTTGCTCAGCGGGGAGCCTGCTTCTCCCTCTACCCTCTGCTCGTGCTCTCCCCCTCTCACTCTCTCAAATAAATAAATCAAATCTTAAAAAAAAGTGGTTTTAGTAAATTTGGTTATCTTCGGTAGGGCAACTCAGCTTTACCTTTTTTTTTTTCCACTCAAAGTGTTTTGGCTATTTTTGGTCCACTCTTCAATATAAATTTTATTTTATCTTATTTTATTTTTTTAAAGATTTTATTTATTTTTTTGACAGAGAGATAGAGAGCGAGCACAAGTAGGCAGAGCAGCAGGCAGAGGGAGAGGGAGAAGCAGGCTCCCCCACTGAGCAGGGAGTCCAATGTGTGGGACTCGATCCCAGGACCCTGGGATCATGACCTGAGCCGAAGGCAGTTGCTTAACTGACTGAGCCACCCAGGCACCCCCTCAATATAAATTTTAACGTTTTCTCAAGTTCTTCAAAAACCTTATTGAGGGTGGGGGCGCCTGGGTGGCTCAGTCAGTTAAGCGTCTGCCTTGGGCTCAGGTTATGATCCCAGAGTCCTGGGATCAAGCCCCTTGTTGGGTTCCTTGCTCAGCGGGGGAGAGCCTGCTTCTCCCTCTCCCTCTGTCCCTCCCCCTGCTTGTGCTGTCTCTCTCTCTCAAATTAAATAAAATCTTAAAAAAAAAAAAAAAAAGTCTTGTTGAGCTTATGATAGGAGTTGTGTAGAATCTATAGATGGATTTGGGGAGAATTGATATTTTTAAGGTAGTGTCCTTTCTATAAATATAAGCTGTCTTTCTATTTAGTTAGGTTTTCTTTAATGTTTCGGGATAATTGTATCCATTCCCCACATGTATCCATAATTGTATCCATTTATAAGGGTCTTATAAAAAGTTGGTTAGATTTATTTCTAGGTCATGCATACACACACACACACACACACACACATATACATTTTTAAAGATTTATTTAAGTAATCTCTACACCCCATGTGGGGCTCAGACTTACAACCCCGAGATCCAGGGTTGAAAAACTGAGCCAGGCAGGCACCCCTAGGTACCTTATATTTTGTTGATATTGATATTGCTTTCAACTTTTTTATTTCTAGCTGCTGTTGATAGATACAAAGTCAAAGCTGGATTTTGTTTTTTGATCTTACAGATAACCACTTGCTAAACTCTTCAGTTTGTAATTTGATAGTATATTATGGAGTTTGATAGTAATTTGATAGTATATTATGGAGTTTTTAAAAACACATTTTCATATTGTCTATGCATAATGGCTTTTGCTCTTCCTTGCCAATCCTTCTGCTATTTCTTTCTCTTTCTTACCTGATTGCACTAAGACCTTCAGTACAAAGTTGAATAGAAGTGAGAATAGTGGCATACTTGTCTTGTTCCTGATTTTAAAAGATGTTTGACATTTTATTAAGAATGACATTTACTGGGGCAGCTGAGTGGCTCAGTTGGTTAAGCATCCAACTCTTGATTTCAGCTCAGTTCATGATCTCAGTGTTGTGGGATTGAGCCCTGCATCAGGCTCTGTGCTCAGCTGGGAGTCCGCTTGAGATTCTCTCCCTCTTCCTCTGCCCCTCCTCTCTCTCAAATAAATAAATAAATAAATAAATCTTAAAAAAAAAAAAGACACTTACTGTAGATTTTTGGTAGGTGTCCTTAAGTTCTCTTCTAGTTGTCTTTTGTAGTTTCTGTTGTGAATGGAATGTTTGACTTTACCATCTTTTTTTTTAGCATTGAGATTATCAGAGGTTTTTTTTCCTTTTTTTTTTGTAATGTATTGAATAACATTTAAGATCTTGTAATGTTTGACTACCTTTGCATTCCTGAGACAAATCCAACCTAGTCATGATGTATTCTGTCTTTACAGATTATATTTAGTTTGCTGATATTTTGTTTAGTATATTTCTTCTGTGTTCATGAGTTAGATTGGTCTGTAATTTTACTCTCTTAAGCTGTTCATGCCCGGTTTTGTTACTGAGTTCATATTGGCTTTACAGATATGATTAAAGATTATTCTCTCTTTCATTCTCAAAAACAGTTGATACAGTATTGGTGCAATCTGTATCTGGAAAAATTTGGGAGAACTCTCATGTAAAACTAACATGCCATGGGGCACCTGGGTGACTCAGTCGTTAAGTGTCTGCCTTGGGCTCAGGTCATGATACCAGGGTCCTGGGACCGAGCCCCATGTAGGGCTCCCTGCTCCATGGGGAGTCTGCTTCTCTGCCTCTGCCTGTTGCTCCCCCTGCTTGTGCTCTCTCTCTCTCTGTCAAATAAATAAAAAATCTTAAAAAAAGAAAAGTAACATGCCTGATTTTGAGGGGGGAGAAATTTTAACTTTCATTTCAGTTTTTTTGTTTGTTTTTGTTTGTTTTTAAAGATTTATTTATTTATTTGAAAGAGTGAGAATGAGAGAGAGAGAGAGTACATGAGAGCGGGGAGGGTTAGAGGGAGAAGCAGGCTCCTCGCTGAGCAGGGAGCCCGATGCGGGACTTGATCCAGGGACTCCAGGATCATGACCTGAGCCGAAGGCAGTCGCTTAACCAACTGAGCCACCCAGGCGCCCCTCATTTCAGTTTTTAAAATGACTTTTGGACTCTTGATATTTTCTGTTTCTTCTAAGTCTGTTTTGATAAATTATATTTTTACAAAGTTCTGTCCATTTTGAGAAATTTTTTTTTTTTAAGATTTTATTATTTATTTGACAGAGAGCGCACGTGCTTGCGCACAAGCAGGCAGAACAGCAGGCAGAGGGAGAGGGAGAAGCAGGCTGGGCTCCCCGATGAGCAGAGAACCCGTCTGGGGCTCCATCCCAGGACCTGAGATCATGACCTGAGCCGAAGGCAGATGCTTAACCAACTAAGCTACCTAGGCGCTCCTTGAGAAATGTTCTAAATTATTGGCATAGACTTGTTTATAGATTCTCTTCCCTTTAAAATTTTTGCTGCATCTGATTTTATGTTCTTCTCTTTACTCCTAATTTATTTATTCCTGTTCTTTTTTGCATAAATCCCACTAGAAGTTTTGTCTATTTTACTAAACTTGATGAAAGACCAACTTTTGGCAGTGTCAACCCTCTATATTTGGTTGTTAGTTTAAATAGTCTTTTAATTAACAGCTTTATTGAGGTAGAGTTAACATTCCATAAAAGTCATCCATTTTAAGAGTACAATTCAATTATATTAAATTTATATAGTTGTACAGTCATTACTGAAATATAGCTGCAGACCATTTCTGCCATACCAGAGATCATTTGAACCCATTTATAGTCAATACCCATTTCTACCCCACGCAACCACTAATCTACTTTGTAGAGTAGCCTTTTTTGCACATTCATATAAACAAAATTATACACATGGTCTTATACATCTGACTTCTTTCATTGGGCATATTTTGAGTTCATCCATGTTGTAGCATGTATCAATTATCGCATTCCTTTTTATTGCCGAATAGGATTTCATTGCGTGAATATATATTTTGTTTATACATTCAGTAGTTGCTGGATATTTAGCTTACCTTCACATTTTATTTTTTGTTTTTGTTTTTTTTAAGATTTTATTTATTTGACAGAGAGAGCGAGAGAGCACAAGCAGGAGGAGCAGTAGAAGGAGAGGGAGAAGCAGGCTCCATGCCAAGCAGGGAGCCCCATGCAGGGTTCAATCTCAGCACCCTGGGATCATGACCTGAGCTGAAGGCAGACGCTTAACCGTCTGAGCCACCCAGGCGCCCCTTGTCTTCACATTTTGGCTATTATGAATACTTCTTCTATGAGCCTTCCCTTGTAAGCCTTCATGTGGACATATGTTTTCATTTCTCTTGGGTAGACATCTAGGAGTGGAAATGTTGGGTTGTATGGTAACTTTGTGTCTTACTTATAAAAGAAACTACCAAATTGTTTTTCAAAATGCCTGTACCACCTAACATTCCTACCAGCAATGTTTTCCAAGCTGTTTCACCATTTTACATGCCCACCGTTCCAGTTTTTCCACATCCTTGCAAACTTGTTATTTTGTTGTTGTTGTTTTATAAATAATAGCCATCCCTAGTGGGTGTGGTTGGTACCTAATTGTTGTTTATGATTTGCTTTTTTCCTAACACTAGACTATGAACAGTTGTTCATGGTATTCACATACACTGCTTTTTATTGGTAGTAATTTCCCACTTTTATTTCTGCTTTTAGTGATTTGAATCTTCCCTCTTTTTTTCTTAGTCATCTAGCTAAAGATTTGTCAATTTTGTTGATCTTTTCAAATAACCAGCTTTAAAAATTTTTTTCTCTATTTTTCTATTCTCTGTTTCATTTATACTCACTCTGATCTTTATTATTTCTTTCCTTATGCCGGCTTTGGGTTTAGTTTGCTCTTCTTTTTCTGGTTTCTTCATGTGTGCCATTAAGTAATTGATAAGAGATGGTTCTTTTTTAATATTTACAACTGTAAATTTCCCCCTCAGCTGTATCTCATAAGTTTTGTTATGTTGTGTTTGTTTAAATTCATCTCAGCGTGTTTTCTTTTCTTTTTTTTTCCCCAAGGTGTTTTCTAGGTAAACTTGTGATTTTTTTCTTTCACCTACAGGTCATTTAAGACTGTTTTGTTTAATTTCCACATATTGGTGAATTTTCTAATTTTTTTCTGTTACTGAGTTCTAGTCTCATTTTACTTTGGTTGAAAAAGATACTTTGCATGATTTCAATCTTTTTAAGCTTATTAAAACTTGCTTTGTGGGTTAACATACAGTTCATCCTGGAAGATGTCCTGTGTGCCCTTGAGAATGTGTATTTTTACTGTTGGGGGGAGTGTGCTGTGTATGCCTGTTGGGTCTAATTGATTTATAATGTTTTAGTCTTTTACTTTTTGATCTGTCTGGTTGTTCTGTGTATTGAGAGTAGGCTACCGACATCTCCAGTTATTATTGTAGAACTGTCTATTTCTCCCTTCAATATTGTCAGTTTTGTTTCACATATTTTAGGGCTCTGTTGTTAGGTGCATATATGTTTATAATGGTTATATCTTTTTATTGGATTAACTTTTTTTCGACATAAAATGTTCTCCTTTGTGTCTTATAACCTTCTTTGACTTTATGACTACTTTGCCTGACATACCCACTCCAGGTCTCTTTTGGTTATTATGTGCTTTCAGTATAATTTTCCATTCTAAAATTTTCAACTTCTTTGTATCTTTTTATCTAAAGTAAGTTTTTTGGGGTGCCTGGGTGGCTCAGCTGGTTAAGTGTCCAGCTCTTGATTTCAGCTTAGGTCATGATCTCAGGATTGTGATATTGTGCCCCGCATAGTGCGGGGCACTATGGGAATGGAGCCCGCTTAGGATTCTCTCTCCCTCTCCTCCTCTTCCCACCCCCCGTTCCCTCTCTAAAAAGATAAATAAAATGAGTCTCTTATTGTCAGCTGTATTTTGATTAAAAAAGAGTCTCTTGAAGACAGCATATAGACAGTTTTTAATTCAATCTGCCAATATCTCTTGGGTGGAGAGTTTAATCGACTTATATTTAAACTAATTGTTGGTGAGGAAGGATTTACTTCTGCATTTAGCTATTAGTTTTCAGTATGTCTTTTATGGTTTTTGTTCATCCGTTCCTCCATTACCACTTTTTTGGTATTTAGTTGAATTTTGGTAGTGGACCATTTTGATTCCCTTCTTTCCTTTTCTGCATATTTTTAACCTATTAGCAGTAACTTTAAGGATTACAAGTAACATGGGGTCCTGGGTGGCTCAGTCGTTAAGCGTCTGCCTTCAGCTCAGGTCATGATCCCAGGGTCCTGGGATCGAGCCCCGCATCAGGCTCCCTGCTTGGCGGGAAGCCTGCTTCTCCCTCTCCCACTCCCGCTGCTTGTGTTCCCTCTCTTGCTGTGTCTCTGTCTGTCAAATAAATAAATAAAATGTTTTTTAAAAAGTTTTAAAAAAAAAGGATTATAGGTAACATCTTAAACTTACAGCAACCTATTTTGAATAATACCAAGTTAGTTTCATTAGTATACACACTGCTACACATCTCTGTCCCTCCTCCTTTATATTGTTATTGTCAGGGCTTACATGTTTATACATTGTGTGTCTATTAGCATAAATTTATAAATATTGTTTTATACATTTGCCTTGTGAATCATATAGGAAAAAAAAGTGTTGTTACAAACCGAAAGTACAATAATACTGGCTTTGACATTTACCTATGTAGTTAATTTTACTAATGTTACTTATTTCTTCTCATGGCTTTGAGTTACTCTCTGGTTACTTTTCATTTCAGCCTGAAGAGCTCCCTTTAGCATTTCTTACAGCTCAGGTCTGTTGGTAATGAACTCCTTCAACTTTTGTTTATCTAGAAATGTCTTCATTTCTCTTTCATTCTTGAATGATAGATTTGCTGCATATAGAATTTGTAGTTGCTACTTTTTTCTTTTAGAACTTTAAATATATTATCCCACTACCTTCTGGCCCCCATGGTTTCTGATGAAAAATTTGTCATTAATCTTGTTTGTGGTATTTGCTTCTCTCTTGCTGTTTTCTAAATTTTCTCTTTATCCTTGTTTTTTTTTTTTTTTAAGGTTTTATTTATTTATTTGTCAGAGAGAGAGCACCCATAAGCAGGAGGAGTGGCAGGCAGAGGGAGAGGAAGAAGTAGTCTCCCTGCTAAGCAAGGATCCCAATGTGGGACTTGATTCCAGGACCCTGGGATCCTGACCTGAGCTGAAGGCAGATGCTTAACCAACCGAGCCACCCAGGTGTCCCCAAAAAAATAAATAAAATATTTTTTTAAAAAAGAAATATTTCATTCTAGTTATGCTAGTTTTCAACTCTAGAATTTGTTTGCTTCCTTTCTATAATACTTTTTCCTTGTTGATATTCTTATTTTGTTCATGCATTCCCCACTCCCGATTTCTTTGTGGTTTCCTTTAGTTTATTTGGTATATTTGAGACAGTTAATTTAACATCTTTGAGTAGTAGTTCCACTGTCTGGACTTCTCAGGGATGTTTTTGTCAAATCTTGCTCCTGTGAATGGTTCATACTTTGTTCTTTCTTTGTGTGTATTGTAATTTTTTGTTGAGACCTGGATATTCCGATTACAATAATGTGGTATTCTGTAAATCTATTAACTCTTCAGTGATTGCTTATTTTGCTTGTTGAGTGCTAGAGTCATCCATTTGTGATGTTTCCAAACTATTTTGCAAAGTATATAATTCTTTTTGTGTGATGTCACAAGTTTCTGTTCTTATTTCTGCAGTCAACTGGTAGCTTGAAAAAGATTTTTTCTGTAAATGTGTGACTCAAAAAGAGGGACAAAAAGAGTTTTATCTTTTTTCCTTTTTAAGATTGTATTTGTCAGAGAGAGAAAGCACAAGTGGGGCGGGGGGAGGGAGCGGCAGGCGGAGGGAGAAGAGGGCTCCCAGCTGAGCAGGGAGCCTGATGTGGGACTCGATTTCAGGACCCTGGGATCATGACCTGAGCCAAAGGTAGATGCTTAACCGACTGAGCCACCCAGGCGCCCAAGAGTTTTATCTTTTTTAATGTTCCGGTAGACACCACCAGTAGAAGCCACTGCTGCAAGATGACTGAACTGATACAGATGTCTGTGCTGTCCCTCAAGGCACTGCTAGGCCAACCCAAATTCATAACTCCAAATTTTAGAAAGACATGAACCCTGTTATCCCTCCTGATGCATCAACCACTTCAGAAACATGGGATCCCAATCCCCGCTGCTACGGAAGGAAGGGCTGAGGAATTGAGGGAAGGTGGTTGGTTTACACCTCTAGACTTAGGAAGGATCAGCACTCTCTTCCTTCATGTACTTCCCTGTTTGTTAATAAGTTTCTAGAGTTCTGAAACGGTTGATTACAATTGCTCTTTCCAGCTCAGTTTTTACTTTGGGGGAGGAACTGACCTCTACATCCTACTATTCTTACATTTTGCGTCAGTGATGCTTTTGAACTGCAAATTTGATTTAAATTTGTTTTAAATTTGATTAAGGCCAGTTTTTCAATGTTTTATTTTGGGGGTGCCTGGGTGGCTCAGTCGGTTAAGTGTCTGCCTTCAGCTCAGGTCATGATCCCAGGGTCCCAGGATCGAGCCCTACATCAGGCTTCTTGCTGAGCGTGAAGTCGGCTTCTCCCTCTCCCCCTGCTCTTCCCCCTGCTTGTGCACATGTGCACTCTCTCAAATAAAATCTCCTAAAAAAATTAAAAATTTTTATTTTATGGATAATGACTTTGATGTCATATTCAGTAATTTTTTGCATAAACCATGGTGACAAAGATTTTTCTCCTGTGTTTAGCATGGCTGGATGGCAAACCTTTGTGATATAGGCAAGCCACAGAGGGGCTGGTAGGGGGAGCATAGCTTGGCTGGTGAGAACTGTCCAGGGAGTACAGGTGAGCTATGTGGGGCTTACTGAGGGAACTGGTATATCCCTACCAGCAGGAAGCCTTTGGGGTGCTAGTTTCCATATCAAGAGGGCTACAGAAGCCATCTCCAGGTTGAGTTGGCCATTGCTGCAAATTTGCTGAAAGACTACATGTCCTGGGCACGTGACTGAGTAGAGTTCTGCTACCCACTCTGCAGCAGCTGGAAACCACAGGAGAGCTCCTTTCTCCTTCTGTGTCTTTTTAAGTGCCCTCTATTAAGAAAATTTAACAGTTTCATGTTCATTTTGAAGGAGAAACGCTCATAGAAATTCTCTTATTACACACAAGATATCAAATATTATTTAAATTAATAGGCCATCCTTTGAGGCTTGAAATTGTATGTTATAAATATACCAGTCCTCAGTATAATCATTATTAAAAACCTCCAATCTAGAGATCTTATTAAGTAGAGATTTGAGTCACTATATATAGTTTCAGAGATGAAACTTCTAAAGCATCCTAAATAGAAATGACTCTACATTGTCATCAGTTCACTTCCATTGCACACGCAAGGAAATGGGAGTGTCTCTTTATTAGGGATTAGTCCACATTCTTTTGTAGGAGTCCATTGATATCTTTCTAAACTCAAAGAATGGCTTTAACATTAGGCTTTAAAAACTTAACTCCTTTTTATCACAATAATTACTTTTAAGAACAGATATATGATCTTTTGAATGTGGATAAATCAAGTTATTTAGGACTTCAAATAATTTGTAACTATATGTGCAAATTAAAAATTTGCTTAATGAGGGGCGCCTGGGTGGCTCAGATGGTTAAGCGTCTGCCTTCGGCTCAGGTCATGATCCCAGGGTCCTGGGATCGAGTCCCACATCGGGCTCCCTGCTAGGCGGGGAGCCTGCTTCTCCCTCTGCCTCTGCCTCTCTGTCTCTCTCTCTCTCTCTCTCTGACTCTCATGAATAAATAAATAAAACATTAAAAAAAATTTGCTTAATGATCACTTATAGCTTATAAGAAGGGTTCCTATTCGGTTGGATTCATCAGTACCTTTCTGAGGGTGCCCTGGTCATGCTTTATTGATAGATACATATTTTGAATATCATTCCTGCTTATATCTGCTATAGATACTTATTTTGGTTGGTAAGGGCCTAGAGATAAATAAGTAAAATCCTTGATCCTTGGGGGCACCTGGGTGGTTCTGTCAGTTAAGCGTCCGGCATCAGCTCAGGTCATGATCCCAGGGTCCTGGGATTGAGCCCCGCATTGGACTCCCTGCTCAGCGAGGAATCTCCTTCTCCGTCTCCCTCTGACCCTCCCCCTTCTTGTGCTCTTGTGTGCTTTCTGTCTCAAATAAATAAATAAAAAGTCTTCTAAAAAAAAAATCCTTGATCCTTGTACAGGTTTCCTTTAGAAAGATACATCAGTGAGAGATTCTTTCTTTTTTAATCTTTCAAAGATTTATTTATTTATTTTAGAGAGAAAGCAGGAGCGGGAGGGGCAGAGGGAGAGGGAGAGAGAATCCCAAGTAGACTTCACATTGAGCGCCCAGTCCGATGTGGAGCTCAGTCCCATGACCCCTGAGACCAGGATCTGAGCTGAAACCGAAGTCAGACGCTCAACTGACTGAGCCACCCAGGCGCCCAGGAGATTCTTTCTTCCAAGGCTGTTTATTGAGTCTTTGGCACTAAGCTTTCTTGTACATATCTGTCCTAGGAAAACAATCTACATAAACATATATTATAGCAATGGAGGATCAGTAGATGCCCTGTTATTGCAAATCATAACAAATTATTACTGAAAATAATTAAATAGTATTTTCCCAAAAAAATGTTATTACTTTACCTATTTTATACAGATTCTCTTTAACTTTTTTGTTCTCAGATTCTTGGCTTTTATTACCAAGTACAGGTATAGTCAGTTCTAGTATACTTTGTAACTGATCCAAAGCAGATAGTTACATTTTATTTACAGCTATCATTTTTCTCCCAATTTGTTTATCTAGTATCTCTGTTGATAATTTTTCTAGAATTTCTCTATAAGTCAGGTATTCTTAAGTAAGTCTTGTTAGTCTAATAGTCAGTTGTATAAGTAGTGGAAATAATTTCATTTAGAGGCACCTGGCTGGCTCAGTTGGTGGAGCATGAAACTCTTGATCTCAGGGTTGTGAGTTAAAGTCCCGTGTTGGGTGTAGAGATTACTTAAAAATAAAAAAACCTTTAAAAAAATAAAAAGAAAGAATTTAATTTAAATGTATTTTGTGTTTGTCTTGGGTATAAACATACTTTAAAAATTATTAAATATTGCTCTGGTTACCAAAAACACAATTCATGTAACTTTTCTGTGTTTCAGAAACCTTTTTCCAAAAAGGACAAAGGAACTCAAATCAGTTGTTCATAGTGCTCCTGGCTGGAAATTATTTGGTAAAGTCCCTCCTAGAGAGAATCTTCAAAAAACTTCCAGAATCATTCAACAGGTAAGTACTAATATCGCCACGTGGTTTGTCTTAGCTTTTCAAGTATTTTTTCTTGATAATCATATTCCACTTTCATTCATACTTTTTCTACATATAAAATTTTGGGGGTTATTAGATATTTGTAGTAACCTTAATTTTTTTTTAAAAAAACACCCACTATTTTCAGTTATCTTTTATGGTTGTGAAAATTCTCAAAAGTGATAGAACATTGATTTTTTTTTTTTCCTAGTTATTTCTTGGAGAGCTTTTTGGTTTTTTGTTTTTCTTCTTAGCTAAGCAGTCTTACCACATACTTTGACTTCTAATTGAATATGGTAGCGTTTGCCAGTGGCACAGATTTTATGGATGCAGGGAGTTGTCAGTCGGTGAAACAGTAGAAAGCAAAAGCTGAGTAACTTCTGAGGTTGAACACCGTCTTTGGTCACTTTTCTGGTGTTCTGACTGAACCAAGGACTTTGTGAGATAGGTGGATGTATAATCTGTTTCTAGTAATTTTGGAGTCAGTTCTTCTAATATCTGTATTAATGTCCATGTTCTGAAGCTCTTAAGAATTTCAGATCTTGCTTGACTCCTGAACTTGGGCTCCATCAGTACTAGGAGATGAGTGAGACTGATCAGTTTGCAGGCATTTCTAAGTTCTGAGAAGTTGTTGCTCAGAAGGAGATATGTATGTAATACATTTCCTATCTCTCTCCTTCCCGAAGTTGTAGTTTTTCAGATTCAACACAACCATGGTGTATAAAAATAATCACATTAAGACAATAATCATCATTCAAATTGGAAAAAATACCTTCCATTAAGGATTTAATAGAGTTCCTTTTATTGATCAAAGAAAAACTGGTTTCCCTGGCTATTAATAGAAGAAAAATTTTAAATCTTTAAAAACATCTGTTGTAGTTAATTTTATTTACAATTAAAATATTGACTAGTTTATATAGCTGCTGGGACTTGAAACTGTAGTGTTGTGTTTTCCAGCCTGTGAACCTGGGTACTCCATGTGCTACAGCTAAGGCACTGGGGAACAGTGGCTGGCTCAGTGATATTCCATGTCTGGTGGTTACAGTGCAGACTGTTAGCTTGAAGTTATACACAGTTTTGGCACTATATTTTTTTTCTGTGGCATCATATCTTTGTAAATCTGGTTTTCTGAGGTTGCTGTCATGAAAGTCAGATACTGTGCAAAAATCAGTGTTCAACAGGAAATGAGTGTGACCGGGTCCAATCTGATTTCAAGATTTGTGAAATTATACAGTGCACAAGAAGCATACATGCCTAATTAGTAATTGTGGTTATTTAAGAATGAAAGCCTTTTTCCCTTCAATTTATGTGTATTTTATCAAATGACTACTAAGTGTTAGGACATAAATCCTTATTAAATTGTTGGGCATAACTACTTATTAAACAGAATACTTAGGTATTTCTCTTGGTTTAGGGGGAACCTTGAAAAAATTAATGGTATGCTAAGGGTACTGTTAACCAAGAAAGTTTGGGAATTTTTGCTATCTCAACATCTTAAATTTTAACATTTTTTCGTAAAGTCTGAAAGTAACTTCTCTTGTCTAGAGTTTTCCAGAAGACCAAGTTCGCCCTCTAGAGGCAAAACAGTGGTCTTGCTATTGAAGGTTTGTATTCTTGACTTTATGATAGTTTACGTTAAATATGCATGTGCATACTTTTATATCTTTATGTAAACTAACATTTTGCAACAGGTCTCTAAATAAATTACTGGTTGGATAATTATCTGTTTATTTATATGCTGTATACTTTAATTAGTTATTTTCATTTTGGAAAGCGAAGACGTCACATTCTCTCTTTCATATATATTGTGTGAAAATTTGATGAGGGGTCAGGGAAAGAACAACTCTTATTTTCATGTGGGACGAGGGAGTGGAGTTGATGCAGTGCTCTCCTCTGTAGTCCTTTGTCTGGCCTTTTACAAATGATGATATCTCCTACCTGCTCCTTTTAATTTTTGAACTTTCCAGTGACGTGTAGGTTAGTGTGTTATTTGGGTGCCTTTTCCATGGTTGTTTGTTTTCTGGGGGGTATGGTAGATAGTGAAGTCTTTGTTCTTCTGATCCTTTACCCCGCCCCCTCAAAATATGTATCTTTCCATGAATGGAACGTGTTTCTGCCTCTCCCTTTCTGCTTTGTCTTTCCCTGTTTGTATGTATGTGCTCTCCTCCCCATTTGTCTGACTTTGCTCTCCTCTTCCCTGCAGTTGTCATTTTCAAGGTGGGCATGATTTTCTTTTATTAGTAACAGTAAATTTATAACTTTGTGTCTCTGTTGCCACTTGAAAACATGTTTTTCACAGCCCTGAATTTTAAACTCTGTAAAACATTATTAACATAAAAGTTGTTTGAGATCCTTTACCATGTACTCCTTTTGAATGAATATTATATGTTGAGAGTCAGAAATCAAAAATGAAGGATCAGTAAAGACATGAAGAATGTTAGGGCACATCTTTCATTCATTCTTTCTTTTTTTTTTAAGATTTTATTTGAGAGAGAGTGCTCGAGCGCGGTAGGGGGAGGTGTGGGGAGAAGCAGAGGGAGAGGGAGAAGCAGACTCCGTACTGGGCTTGGAGCCTGATGCGGGGCTTGACCAGAGTTGAAGGCAGATGCTTAACTGACTGAGCCACCCAGGTGCCCCAGGATACATCTTTCGTGTTTTAGGGCAGGGCCTTACGCTATTCAGGCTGTAGAAAATGAAGGGAGCTAGTAATTCCAGTGTAAAAGTGCCTGAAAAAGTGAGGCAGTGATAAAAATACAGAAGGAAAGTACGTTCTGCTGGGCTTTCTAAGGATTCCTTACTTGCTTTATGAATGGCAAAATAGTAAGATTTATTGAGAGATTAGAGGATGAAGAGTATTTCATAGGATAAAAATTTTTTAAAGCAGATATTCAGAAAGGAGTTGATATATTCTTAAGTATGACTATATTATTGGGCCAGAATTTTCTTTTTAGTGGAACGACCTCTATAAGATTATAAAGTAACTATATAGAAAATTAAGGTTTTATTTACAAACTTTTTTCTTAATTATTAATTACACAATTAACACATGATTACATTCTCTATAAAAATGTAAGACATTATAGGAAGATATGTCTCATTTCACTTTCCCTTCACATTTTTAGGCCTTTTAAAATTCATTTTTTGTGTGGAAGCACATATAATTGTGTATATTTTTACATATATGGTATTATATATATATATTTTTTACTCATTTCAAGAACAGAATGTCACTATATATATATAAATTTTTTTTGCCTTATTTATCTTTCCTTGTTTTGCACCCATAACTTTTCAGAGATACATGAAGTTCATAAGTGAGAAATATTTGTAGGTTAAATTTTTTTTTTAATTATAGTAAATTTTATTAAAGGTCTGATCAGTTTTATTGCTTTTCATGTTAACATAAAGCAACATAAAAATCATTTTAGGATAATAGCAAAATCAAACTGACTCACGTTTGGCATTTAACTTGAATCAGTTCCCAAATCACATGAATATTCATAATATTATTTTATGAGGATTATCACATGTGTTCTCTTGCAGGTGTGAAATTCCTGCTTGTGGCCTTTTGAACCAGTTGGTGAGCCATATTAAAAATTGCATCTATTAATAATAAATAGTATTTCAGTTATATTGTAATTCAATTGACCTAAGTTTTTGGTTTTTCTAAATTAATTGGCCAAAGTTGGAATGTAGCTACATTGTCGTCTGATCTCCAAACTGCAAGTAAGAATGATTACAAATGAGCCATGTTATGTATAATTGTAACATGATTGCATACTAGATTGAATATACCCTATTTATATCAAACTGACAGATCTTTTTTTGCTAGGAACTGTTTTTATATTGGCATCTTTAAATAAGAAAATAAGATTGTAATACTTAGATGATGTTTCCAGTTTTTCATCACTCATGTCTTTTTCTGAGTGAAGTTTCAGTTGAGAGGTTGAAACACTTTCACATAACTTTTGATAGGTAAGGGAAAAAACTTTTAAGACACTGATTTCTTAATCTGAGCACTTCAAAATGTCTTAAAAATCTAAAAGAATAGGTCACTCTCCTCAGTTAAGCCATTGCCTTTGAAATGTTTTATTGCAGGAACAATAACATTATGAAAAGGACTAGAATATGTGTGCTTTGTGAGCAGTACTTAAATATATAACATTGTGAACGTGTTAGAGCTTAATATTCTGGTTAATAACTTGATTGGTGTAAAAAAATAACTTGATTGGTGTGTGCAGCATTAGAATATTTGAAAACAATTTGTTGGCTTTAATTATGCTTAAATATAGATACTTTTGGTGTAAAATTTGAGTAGTGCAAAAAGTACCTACTTCCTTATTTGTGTTTAAATTGTGGAGGGGCTGGACTGTGTTCAGAATTTATTTTTGAAAAGTCCTTAAAATTGTTACACCCTTGCCTGTTTTATTTTCACCTTTGTTACCTAGTGTAATGTCACCTTGAGAAGCTAGTCAATAACTACCTTTCTGGCTGCGTGTGTGTTCTTTATTTTATAGTTAGTGATAAAATATCGTCTTTCCTATGTGTGAATAAATTGATTTCATAAAAGTTAATTTGTATGGTCTGAAGGTTGAGAGAGGAATTCATAATAGCTCAGCCTGTGCTTCTTGGAGAGGAGAAAAGTATAAGCCTTAAGAAAGAAACTTGCTTTGGTTAAAGAAAACTAAAAGAATAAAAGCAGTAAGTTCTCACAAATTGAACTGGGTGGGATTTGGAGGAAAGTTTTTTGCTATCATCAGAGACAGAGACTTGGAAAAGGGTTACAGTCTGAAAATACTCACTACCTGTTATTTGATTCTGTAAATACATTTTGTATCAAAGTTATATTAAAAGTTGTATTCATTCTGTCTTTATGTCAGACTTGTATATTATGTTAGGCATCAAATTAAACAAACAGAATTGTGCTAATAACTTCACCAAAATGAAGTTTACTAAGGCATTCCTGTTTGCCAAGGGGTGATTAAATGTTTTGCCCCAAGGTTTCAATTAAGGTTGAGTTATGTGATGGATTTTATTTCTCCTACTTCACAGATTCTGGAATAAAATTTAGAATCAGTAAAGGCATCATAATTGGCTTTATCCTCTCTACTCCAAGTGTGATGGTTTCCTGGCTCTTGGATCAAGTTGTGTAAGAGAGCCTCTTTATCTTGGGCAGGCATGGTCTTGAGGTGGTAGAGAGGTCCACATGGGAAGTTACTTCCATTTCTGAAACATTATTCTGGCTGTCTATAAACTATTCACAGCATATAGGAATATGATTGATGCAGCTTTAACATTAGCTCCTTTAGAAGGGGTGTTCTCACTGTCTCCTGAAACTCAAAGTCAAGTCAGTTTATGTGTCAGGCTATTTTGGTTTTCATGTTGTCTTTGGAAGAGAAGCTCCTATTTTATTCTTTACTCTCCCCAGTTCTAGTATTTTACTTCTTTAAGAAGCTATTCCAAGACACTGGCCACCCTGCCTTTGAACCTATAGTCTGATCTTTTCTCACATTTCCCTCCTAGTCACCTTCTTTCTGGTAAATACCTTTAGCTACAGAGCCCAAGACATCAGAGTGTGGCAGAATACCATTCTGCTACCAGTTCACCATGTGACCTCATGTTAGCAAACTCTAAGCCTTTTCTCTAGCAGAAATTGAAGGACAAAATTCTTGAACTGATTCTAGATTCTTCTCTAGGATTGTCTGGTTTTTACTTCAGTAAATGCATAATTTATTCAACATATGTTGAGTGTGTATGTTGGTTCAGGTTCTTGGGATACAAATAAATATGAGTCCTAGCCTTTGAATTATTCCAGTATAACTGTGGGGGGAGACATAGCTTCATATATAATTTTAATGATTTTGAGTGCTATAGTAGAGTTGTGAACTAAGTATGAAGAGTACAGATGAAAGAATAGTTAATTCTTTTCAGGGATGACATAATGAGTTGTGTTCTGAAGTATACTAACTGGTAGGAGTTTACAAGGTAGACAAGATGGGGAAAGCCATCCCAGAAAGAGGAAATTGAATGAGCAACAGGAATGCACAAGACTTTTTTAGTTAGTAGGCCAGTATATCAGGGATATAGGATAGATGGTGAAAGGTCATTAGCCACAAGATTAGAGAGTTGGGTTTTATCCAAAATACCTTTTTTAAAAAACATTTTATTTATTTATTTATTTATTTTAATGATTTTATTTATTTGTCAGAGAGAGAGAGCACAAGCAGGGGGGAGCAGGCAGAGAGAGAGAAGCAGGCTCCCCGCTAAGCAAGGAGCCCAATGTGGGGCTCGATCCGAGGACCCTGGGAACATGACCTAAGCCGAAGGCAGACACTTAACCGACTGAACCACCCAGGGGTCCCCCAAAATACTTTTAAATAAGGTACTGAGACATCAAATTCATATATTAGAAAAGTAATTTTGGAGGCATTATAGAAGCTAAATTAGAAAAAAGTGG
This sequence comes from Leptonychotes weddellii, assembly GCF_054177405.1. Lineage (NCBI taxonomy): Eukaryota > Metazoa > Chordata > Mammalia > Carnivora > Phocidae > Leptonychotes > Leptonychotes weddellii. The sequence continues at coordinate 29,822,775 of NC_138374.1, read as the reverse complement.
GTTGGCAAACAAGGACATTAAGATTTATTATAATAGTCTATGATTCTGGTTCCTAAATACAGTGGATTACCTAGAGAATGTGTTAAAAATACAGCCCCATACATTGAGTTCCTAATGTCAGATTTGTGTTTTTCAATTCTTATGTTTCTAGCTGGTTTTTTTTCAAATCTGCTGTATCACTTTTTACAGTTTACAGTTCCCTGCTGAAATTTCAAGCTTGGCCTTTATCTCCTTTAACATAGTAAGTATAGTTGTTTCATAGCCTGTGTCTGATAACTCCACTGTCTGCAAATTCTAGAGGTCTGTTTATATTGAAAATCATTTCTGCTAATTTTTTTTTAAGATTTATTTATTTGAGAAAGAGAGAGACAGTGCAAGCATGAATAGGGGGAGGGGCAGAGGGAAAGGGAGAGAGAATCTCAAGCAGACTCCCTGCCAAGTGTGGAGTCTCACATGAGGCTTGATCTCATGACCCCAAGATTGTGGCCTGAGCTGAAATCAAAGAGTTGGACACCTAACCAACTGAGCCCCCCAGGTGCCCCTCTGTTAGTTTCTGTTAGATGCTATTTTATCTCTGTGCATGCCTAGTTACTTTTGCTTCATTACCTGGATATAATATTTGGAACATGATATGTAGAAAACAGTTTGAAGGCTAAGGTGATACCATCCTTGAGAGATTTTAATTTATGTCTCTCAGGTACCTGATGGTGCTAGTTATCTAGTTTTTTCATCCTTTAAAATGAGGCAAAGCTCAGATGGAATCTGTTTTTCTTATTAATTTTTCTTATTAATTTGAAAACATTTTTTGATTGTTAAATCAACTTTTCATTCCTGGCATAAACTCCCAGTTAGTCAGTTATTATCCATTTTGTATATTGCTGGATTTGGTTTGCATATATATTTTTTTAATTGATAAACTTTTTTAGAATAGTGTTGGATTCATATCAGAATTGAGCAGAAAGTACAGAGAGTTTCTATATACCTCCTGTCCCCCACCCCACACACAACCTTCGCAGTGTTGACATCCTGTACCACCATGTGGTACATTTGTTACAATCAGTGAATCTACACTGACACATCATAATTACCCAAAGTCCATAGTTTACATTAGGGTGTATTCTTGGTGTTGTACATTCTAAGAGTTTTGACAAATGTATAATGACATTATAGTATTTTATGGAATAATTTCACTTTATTCATTAATGAATAAAGCTGCTATAAACATCCACAGGCAGGTTTGGTTTTTTTTATGGATATAAATTTCCATTTCATTTGGGTAAATGCCAAGGATTCTGATTGCTGGATCATATGGTAAGAATATGTTTAGTTTTGTAATAAACAGCCAAACTATCTTCCAAACTGGGTATACCATTTTGCATTCTCATCAGCAGTGAATGAGAGTTTCTATTGCTCCACATCCTCATCAGCATTTGTTACTCAGTGTTTTGGATTTTGAGCATTCTAACAGGTACACAGTAGTATCTTACTGTTGTTTTAACTTGTAGTTCCCTATTAACATATGAGTTGGAGCATCTTATGTTTACTTGTCATCTATATATCTTCTTTAGTGAGGTCTCTCTTCAGATCTTTTGCCATTTTTTAACTGGGTGGTTCATTTTAAAACAGTAAGAACAGGGCACCTGGGTGGCTCAGTCAATGAAGTGTCCGACTCTTGATTTTGGCTCAGGTCATGATCTAATAGTCGTGAGATTGAGTCCCATGTTGGGCTCTGTGCTAAGCAGGGAGGGAGACTGCTGGAGATTCTCTCCCTGTACTTCTGCACCTCCCCCCCCCACTTGCTTGTTCATGCTCTCTCACTCTCTCTCTCTAAAAATAAGTAAATTTTTAATATATATATATAACAATAAGAACAGAACTCAGTAGACTTTTAAGAGGTTTTTGTATTTTTATTATTAACATATAATGTATTATTTGTTTCAGGGGTACAGGTCTGTGATTCATCAGTCTTACACAATATACAGCACTCACCACATAACACATACCCTTCCCACTGTCCATCATCCAGCCACCCCATCCCCCCACCTGCCTCCCCTCCAGCAACCCTCAGCTTCCAAAATCTGTAAAGAACTTATCAAACTCAACACCCAAAGAACAAATAATCCAATCAAGAAATGGGCAGAAGACATGAACAGACATTTTTCCAAAGAAGACATCCAAATGGCCAACAGACACATGAAAAAGTGCTCAATATCACTCGGCATCAGGGAAATCCAAATCAAAACCTCAATGAGATACCACCTCACACCAGTCAGAATGGCTAAAATTAACAAGTCAGGAAAGGACAGATGTTGGCGGGGATGCAGAGAAAGGGGAATTCTCCTACATTGTTGGTGGGAATGCAAGGTGGTGCAGCCATTCTGGAAAACAGTATGGAGGTTCCTCTAAAAGTTGAAAATAGAGCTACCCTATGACCCAGCAATTGCACTACTGGGTATTTACCCCAAAGATACAAACGTAGGGATCCGAAGGGGTACATGCACCCCAGTGTTTATAGCAGCAATGTCCACAATAACCAAACTGTGGAAAGAGCCAAGATGTCCACCAACAGTGAATGGATAAAGAAGTGGTCTATATATACAATGGAATACTACTCAGTCATCAAAAAAATGAAATCTTGCTGTTTGCAAGGATGTGGATGGAACTAGAGGGTATTATGCTAAGTGAAATAAGTTAGAGAAAGACAATTATGATTTTACTTATATGTGGAATTTAAGAAACAAAACAGAGGATCATAGGGGAAGAGAGGGAAAAATAAGACAAAATCAGAGAGGGAGACAAACCTAAGAGACTCTTAATTATAGAAATAAACTGAGGGTTGCTGGGTTGGGGGGGAATGGGGTAACTGGGTGATGGACATTAAGGAGGACACATGATGTGATAAGCACTGGGTGTTATATAAAACTGATGAATCATTGAACTCTGCCTCTTAAGCTAATAATATACTATATGTTAATTGAATTTAAATTAAAAAAAAAAATAGTTCCTTTCCCCTCCTACTGCTAGAAGCATGAGGGGATTTTTCTCTAATCTTCACTCTAGACCTGGTAGAGTTACTGGAGGTAAAACTCAACAGAAGTATGTGGGATTGGGTCCTCTTGTAGTTGTAGCTCTCAGACCTGTGCACGCTGTGCCTCCAGCCATTTTTCAATGATAGAATTATAGTTCATGTTTTCCTGCCCTGGGATTTGTTCCCACAGCCGTTTGTGCTCGTGGCTTTCTGCTCTGTTTCTTTATATCCACCTACCTATCTCCATTTTGGGGGGCACAGTTCGCCCTGTGGCTTTACTTCTTTGATAGGTCCAAGAAAAGTTACTAATTTTTTTAGTTTGACTTTTTTACTTGTTAGGATGGAGTGGCAGCTTCTAAGCTTCCTCCATGCTAGACCAGAAACCAGAAGTCAATTTGCTAATATTTTGTTAAGAATTTTCATTTAAGATACTAGTCTGTAATTTTCTTTTAATATCTTGGTCTGATTTTGGTATTGGGATAATGCTGGCATCATTGAATGCATTGAGAATGATTTCTTCCCCCTCTATTCTGAAAGAATTTGTGTAGAATTAGTATTATTTCTTCCTTAAATGTTTGGTAGAACTTGTTAGTGAAATTATCAAAGGCAAAGTTTCTCAACCTCAGTGCTATTGACATTTTAGGCCTTGTAATTATTGTTGTGGGAGACTTTCCTCTGCAATGTAGCATATTTACAACTTCCCTACCCACTAGATGCCAGGAGCCACACTCCACCCCCACCCCGAGTTGTGGCAACCAGAAATGTTGCCTGGGGGCCAAAGTTGACCCCAGTAGAGAACTACTGACAAAAACCAAATATGGAGGTTTGTTGTTATTTTTGAGTAAATTTTTTTTTTTTTAAGATTTTATTTATTTATTTGACAGAGAGAGAGAGAGACCACAAGTAGGCAGAGAGGCAGGCAGAGGGAGAGGGAGAAGCAGGCTCTCCGCTGAGCAGGGAGCCTGACGTGGGGCTCGATCCCAGGACCCCGGGATCACAACCTGAGCCGAAGGCAGCCGCTCAACCGACTGAGCCACCCAGGCGCCCCGAGTAAATTTTTAAATATAAATTCATTATTTTAATTGCCATAGGGTCATGAAGTTTTCTATTTCTTTTTTTTTTTTTTAAAGATTTTATTTATTTATTTGAGAGAGAGACTGAGAGAGAGAGTGCATGAGAGGGGGGAGGGTCGGGAGGGTCAGAGGGAGAAGCAGACTCCCTGCCGAGCAGGGAGCCCGATGCGGGACTCAATCCAGGGACTCCAGGATCATGACCTGAGCCGAAGGCAGTCGCTTAACCAACTGAGCCACCCAGGCGCCCTTCTATTTCTTTTTTTTTTTTTTTTTTTATTCTTATGTTAATTCCCATACATTACATCATTAGTTCTAGATAAAGTGTTCCATGATTCATTGTTCGTGCACAACACCCAGTGCTCCATGCAGAACGTGCCCTCCTCAATACCCACCACCACTTCTATTTCTTTTTGAGTCCATTTTGGTAGCATGCTTTCAAGAGGTTTTTACATTTCATCTGTGTTGTTGGATTTATTGGAATAAATTATTCTTAATATTCTCATTCTTTTAAAGTCTACTGGATGTGTGATATGGATAGAGATCATCTCTTACGTTTCTGATTTTAGTAATTTTTGTCTTCTCTTTTTTCTTGACCAGTTTTACCAGAAGTTTATCAATTGTACTGATTTTTTAAAATACATGCCTTTAATTTCACTGATTTTTACCTCCTCTCTGTTTCCTATTTCATTTATTTTTGCTCTTCATTGTTTACTTTTTTCCTCTTACTTTGGATTTTTTTTGCTTTTTTTCTAGTTTTTTTTAAGGTGGATCACTGATTTTAGGCCTTTCATCCTTTTAATATAAGTATATTAAGCTTATAAATTTCCCACTAACCATGCTTTAGCTATATTCCACAAGTTTCAGTATTTTCATTTTTTGCTCCATTTCAGATGTTTTTTTCTTTTTTTTTTTTGTTATTGCCTTTACTGATGTTTATTTGGAAGTGTATCATTTTAATTTTCAAATATTTCAGAATTTGCCAGATAAGTTTCTGTAAATGATTTCCAATTTAATTCCTTTATGGTCATATAATATACATTATACAGCTTCAGCCCTTTTTAAGTTTGAGACTTGTTTTATGCATCAGACATAGCTTGTCTTAGTGAATATTCCTTGTGCACTTGAAAAGATTGTGCATTCTGCAGATGTTGGGGGAGTGTTATGTAAATGTCAGTTGGGTCTTGTTAGAAGATAGTGTTGTGCGAGTCCTGTATGATTTTTCTGATTTTCTGTTCTATGAATTACTGAAAGAGGAATAATAAAATCTCCACCACAGTCTACTTTGTTGTTTCTCCCTTTCCTACATGTGTTTTGAAGCTTGTTTTTGTCTTCTTGATAAATCAGCCTATGAAGTTTTTGTCTGACTTTAATTTATCCATTGCAGCTTGCTTTCAATTAGTGCTTGCACGATGTTTGTTTTTCTGTTCTTTTCCTTTTTATTCATCTTTATATTTAAAGTTGGTTTCTTATATAACATATTTGAATATTTTTTATACCATCTGAAATGCTGAGCTTTTTGTAAATGAGTGTCATTTAATGTCATTATTGATGTAACTTGTTTTAAATTTACCCTCTTGCTATTTCTTTTCAAATTGTCCCATCTGGTCTTTGTTTCTTTTTTTCCCCTTTTCCTGCCTTCTTTTGGATTAAGTATTTTTAGTACTCCATTTTATTTCCATTATTAGCTTATTAGATATATCCTTGTTTTAGTTTTTCACTGGTTGTCTTGACCAACAGTTCTCAAGTGTTTCAGTTTCACAACTCCTTTGGATTTGTAGTTATCAACGACCTCAAAGACTTTTTGCTTAAGTTGATTATCATTTATTACTATACCCAAAGTTAAAACTGAAATATTGAGGTATTTATTAATTCATTTTAAAATAATGTTAGTAAAGTCATTACATGTTAACATAAGTAACATTTATGTTAACTGTATTTTTAAAAGTATTTTTAAAAAACTGGTGGGGGGCGCCTGGGTGGCTCAGTTGGTTGGGCGGCTGCCTTCGGCTCGGGTAGTGATCCCGGGGTCCTGGGATCGAGCCCCACGTCGGGCTCGCTGTTCAGTGGGGAGCCTGTTTCTCCCTCTCCCACTCCCCCTGCTTGTGTGCCTGCTCTCGCTGTCGAATGGATAAATAAAATCTTAAAAAAAAAAAACAACTGGTAGGAAGAGTGCCATTGTTTTACTTTTTCTTATCTCTTTGAAGTCTGGCTTAATAAAAGAAGGCTAGATTAAATATCTACTCTTGCTTTCAATTTCTTGCTGTATGTTGTTTTGGTTTACATCTGTGAAGAAAATCTGGCCTCAAACAGATATGTAGACAGTGTTTAAAAACAAAATTCAGCCAAGTAAGTGTGAAGATCTAATTGGCTTTATTAAGCGATTTATGAATCGCATAGCATCCCATTCAGCAGGTAGAGGGGAGCTCTGAGGAGCTGTACAAAATGGAAGGTTTTTGTAGGAAGGAGGGTGGGTCAAGAAGTTACTGGCAAAAGAAAAGAAAGGATGGTTTCAGGCAAAGTTGCCCTTTTTTAGGGAAGACCCTTTAAGGGGTCTTATGATGCAGATTACTTCATCTTCTTTTGTGGGGGCGCGGGGAGAGAGGATGGAGAGGGCCCAGTGACAGATTACCACATTGGTACTGACCAGAAAATTCCTGACTGACTGATTAATAAGACTACATTTCTGGGGCAGGTTGAAACTGTAGTTACGTTAGGTATCAAGCCTCTGTGTGGTCTAAGTGACTCCATTTGGGGCCTGTGGTTTTCTTTTTTAACAACTGTAAAGGGAAGAGCATATTAATAGCCTTTTCAGATATTTGTGGATATTTTTCTTTGGTACACTCAAATTCATCAAGTGGTAGTTTCTTAAAGGTTAAGTTATATTGTGGAATCTGAAAATATGTAACTCTGTTATATTAAAATCCATTGTTCTCTCTTGCACTTTGAATGGATGTTTTTACCCCATGTGGTTTCATATTATTATGCATTGATCATTTGGAAAATACTGGTTTGCCATATTGCAGATCATTTAAATGTTGTAATATCACTGATTTCATCTGAAAAATTTATTGGAAACTGTCAAACGTGGCATTTATAAGTTTTGCAGAATTTCAATTTCACTTGAAAGGTTGACTTTTATTATTGACAATAATTACTCACAGTTGCTTTCCTTGAAATCACTTGCTCACTTCATCCTTTTTTGTTTTAATAAACTTTATGTTGGAATAACTTTAGATTTATAGAAAGGTTGAGAAGAAAATACAGGGAGTTCCTGTATAATAATTCATTCATTTTTCATTAATGCTAATATTACTTGCATTATTCTGGACTTTTGTCAAAACTAAGAAATTGACGATTGACACTGGTACATTGCTGTTAACTAAACTCCAGACTTCATTTGGATTTCACCAGTTTTTCTACTTAGGTCCTTTTACTGTTCCAGGATCCAATCCAGAATACCACATTGTATTTTGTTATCGTATTTCTTTGTCTCTATGGCCTTTGACAATTTCTCAATCTTTCCTTGTTTTTATGAACCCTGACACTTTTGAGTGGTACTGGTCAGGTGTTTTCCAGCATGTTCCTTAAAAGAAAGACTATTTTATCTCTACCCTCAGTATTTCTGACACCAACTGTGTAGGGTTTTTCCCCCCATGCTGACCAATTCTTTGACATCAGCAGGGTGTCCCACAATTGAATTCAATTCTGACACTATTTACCTGGAGTCAGTGTCAGATTCCACAGCTTAAGACCTCAGTCCTACATGCCCGCCCCCCCCCCCAAGCCAATTCCAGGTCCGAGCTTCTAGTACTTCTGACCATCCAACTATAAATTGGAGACTCTCATGATTCCCTCCTTGGGTTTGATAATTTGCTAGATTGACTCATAGAACTCCAGAAAATGGTTGACTTACTAGATTTAGATTGCCAGTTTTATAAAAGGTTAAAACTCATGAACAATCAGATGAAAGAGATACATAGAGCAAGGTATATGGAAGAGGTGTAAAGTGTCAATGACTTCTCCATGTGCATCACCCTCGCACACCCCCATGTGTTCACCAACCCAGGAGCACTCTAAATTGTTTGTTAGGGCTTTTTATGGAGGCTTCATTATGTGGGCATAATTGATTGACTCACTGGTCATTAGTGATTAACTCAACCTCCAGCACCTCTCCCCTCTCCAGAGGTAGGGGGTGAGGCTGAAAGGTCCAACCCTCTCATTACAGGGTTGGTGCCCCTGTCAACTAGCCCCTATCCTGAGGATATCCAGGAGACTTCAGCTACCCATCATCTCATTAGCATACAAAAAAACCCCACTTAATTCAGAAATTTCAAGCGTTTTAGGATCTGTGTGCCAAGAAACAGAGACCAAATGTATATATTTATTATGTCAGGTCCTCAATTTGGGTTTGTTTGATGATTTCCGTATGACTTGACTGGGGTTGTATTTTTTTGGAGGAATACCATGGAGATGAAGTGCCTACTTTGTACAAATTTGAGAAAATATCTGCCAGATACTCAAGTCTGGATAAGTATAGTTTGCTATTAGTTTTCTTTTAATTAAAAAAATAGTGTCCATAGGGGCGCCTGGGTGGCTCAGTCGTTAAGCGTCTGCCTTCGGCTCAGTTCATGATCCCAGGGTCCTGGGATCGAGCCCCACATCGGGCTCTCTGCTCTGCAGGAGGCCTGCTTCTCCCTCTCCCCCTGCTTGTGTTCCCTCTCTGGCTGTCTCTCTCTGTGTCAAATAAATAAAATCTTTAATAAAAAAATAAATTAAAAAATTAAAAAGAACGCTAAGTAATTAAAAAAAAATAGTGTCCATAATAAAAGAGGTTTGGCCCCTTTACCACTCAAATAATTGCACAAATGCTTTTTCTCTAGACAACCATTGTACTTTGGTGTGCAGCAGAAGTTCCTTATGTATACATCTCCTTTTATCACATAAAATATTAAAGAGATGTTTATTATAGCTCAAGATTTAATATAATTAGTAATATTTACTGTTTAATCATAGATATTCTTAAGTGAAACTGACCAGATTTCCCCCATTCCCTTTTTGTTTTTTAATTGTGAGTACATGCCACTGTGAATACAGTGATTAGTAGTACAGTTGGAGTCTGCCTTGATTTGTGCTAGAGTACCAACAGTTTTATTTAACATTGCTTTAGCACCAGGAGAGCTAATGTTAATACATTGACAAGGACAAACTATTATGAATATAGTTTTGACTTTGCAGGCCCAATGAAAGCATCTCTGGGACACTGTTGAGAACTGCTGCAGGAGGGCTTGTGATACTTTATCACAATCTACCCTCAAATAGTGTTTTATTACTTTGAGTATGATGTAATAACCTTACAACAGTGTATTGCCATTCTTTCCCTTTTGATTTTTGTGCTGTAAACCCCTTAATACGTTGATAATATGTTTGCTTCAAGTAGTCCTATATCCTTTAGAAATATTTAAGTGACTTTTATATTTTTTTTGTTCTTTATGTCTTTTCCAAAATGTCTTTTTATATTTTTCCATATTTACTATTTCAGTGCTTTTCATTTCTTTGTGTAAACTCATGTTTTCAAATGATACATTCTTTCTGCCTGAAATTTCCTTTAAAATATAGTTCAGGTCTACTGACAACAGATTCTCTCAGCTTTTGTTTGAAAACAAATTTTATGCTTTCTTTCTTTTTTTTTTTTGAGTAAACTCTGTGTCTTATGTGGGACTTGAACTCACGACACCAAGATCAAGAGTTGCATGCTTTACCAACTGAGCCAGCTAGACACCCCTGTTACGCTTTCATTTTTGGAAGATATTTAATCTCGGTATGGAATTCTAAGTTAACAGGGTTTTTCCCCCCTCATTGTTTTATTTTTTTCTTTCAGCATTTTAAAGATTTTTTTCCATTCTCTTCTGACTTGCATAATTTCAGATGGATCTGAGCATTCAGGTCTCTCCTCTGAGTGTCCTGTGTATTCAGTGATGACTTTACATTTTGGTTGGTGGGAATGTGAATACTTCTCATCTCTGAGTGAGCTCTGCAGACTGTTTTTGCTTACTGCTCCCCAGTAACTGTTCTTTTCCCAGATGCTGTTTTTTGCCCTGTCTTGTGTTTTGCCTTACACACAGGTTAGTATTTAGCTGAAGACTCAACTGGCCTCCTGTGCAGATTCCTGGAGCTCTTTTTCAGTGGAGTGCTTTCTTTTCTACTACTCTGGTACACAAATTTTGGTCCCTCTCGGCCATTCTAAACTCACAGCCAGTTTTTGTTTGAGTTTCCCCTTTCTCTCCTGATGTCTAGAATAGCCTTCACGTGCAGTGGAGTGGTATTAGGCTTACCTTGTTTCCCATCTGTCAGGGATCATCACAAAGGCTGTTTTCAGCAAGAAAGTTGCTATGAATTACCTAGTACCCCATGTGGGAATCTACCCTATCCTTCAAAGAATTGGCCAGTTGGTGTGTGTGTGTGCGTGCACACGTAAGTATAATTTTTAGGAATGTAGATGAAAATAAAATGCTTATTTAAGTTTCTAATTACATATTCAAATCACATAGTATAAAAATAATGTGTGATAATGTTTTTTATTCAGAACTGTTTGCCTACATCTTTGACATCAATATGTTCAGGATCACTGTGACCAGTTTTGGGGTCTCTAACGCCAGAGCACATTATTTTCACTTTTGTCCAAGCTGTAGAAGATAGAGTTCTTTTTTTTTTTTTTTTTTTTTTTAAGTAGGCTCCGCGCCCAGTATGGAGCCCAACGTGGGGCTTGAACTCATGATCCTGAGATCAAGACCTGAGCTGAAATCAAGAGTTGAACACTTAACTGAGCCACTCAGGTGCCCCAAAGATATAGTGCTTTTGATTCTACATATTATCTTCCTATGAGAAATTTTGTCTCAAGCCATAAATTTCCAAGTGCATTCCTTTTTTTCTTTCATTCTATAGGTATAAAATTATCTCTATGGCAAAGTCTCTTACTATGTTGTTTTTTAAGGTAATGTTTAAAGGCTCTTTGTGATAGTTTGTAATCAGATGGTTATACCTTCAGGAATCCTTACTTATTTTACATTCAATTTCTTCCTTTCCTGCTCCAGTTAAGCAAACAATAACAAAAAACCCCACTAATCAACAAGTGACCTTGCACACTAGCATTGATTGAGATAATTTCAGGATAATGTGTCTTCTCCAAATAGTAATTTGCTGTCCAAAATTAATAGAAAGCACCCATAATATGAGAGATACTATTAGCAAATGGGCTATTATTTTTTATATTTTTAAATGAAGTCTTATGTATTTCAATTAAATTTCAATAACTTGAGCCCTGTGATCTCCCTACTGCCCTTGACTCGAGTTACTTAAGAGTCGTGTGATTTGCCTCAGCTATAGGCCCTGCTTGACTTACTGGTAAGGCTTATTTCTCAGGTTGTTGTGATACTTGCGGAATGAGATACTTAGAACTTCCCGGAAGGATTTTTTTCCTTCTTTTTTGTGAGAGTTACTAGAAAAGCAGCTGGAGGATCATTGAAAGTTACATTAAGGATGTGACAACTCACATTGTTGCAGTCATTTCTCTGAGTACCAAGCCATGAAGCCCACACATGGAGGAAGACATGGCTGAGAGACTGGTAGAGAAGTGGAGTCCTTGACTAATGCTGTGAACCTCTTGGTCAAAGACCAAAGTTAGCTGAGTATATGGAGTATTCAGTCCTATGACCTGATAAATTCACCTAAAACTGTTTGAGTTGGATTTTTGTTATATATTATTTTTTTTAAATCCTTATTAATAGAAATCATCTTGTGATCAATTTTGAGTACTGATAAACTTAATATTTTACTGTTTCTAGTATAATTTGTAATTCTAATCACATTAGAGTAGCATCTTTAATTCAGCAAATATTTTAGTCATTCCAGATATATAAATCTATACTATTTCCATATAAGGGTGGATTGATACCATGTTTTTTTAAGCTTTTCTTGTTCATATTACCCTCTAGAAACTAAAAGCATTTTTATGCTAAGGCTCTGTGATGGAAATTGCAGGAAATACGACTCCTTGTGAAAAATACTTGAATGACAATTCTGTATAAAGCCCATTTGTAAGGTAGACACATAAATGATATTTAAGTGCCTCATTTTGTGTCACCTTTTATATTAAATGTATACGTATTCAGTAAATTTTTAATAAAAGACTACTTTCATCAAAGTTAGGCTTTAGGGGCACCTGGCTGGCTCAGTCAGTAGAACATGTGACTCTTGATCTTGGGAGTCATGAGTTCAGACCCCACAATGGGTTTAGAGCCTACTTAAAGCCTACCTCCTTTTTTTCTTTTCGTCTTAATCTAGACTTTTAGTGGCTCTCCATTTTGTTCATGAATTCCAAATATTTTCATCAATGGAAGATTCCATAATTTAGCTTACACGTTTCCAACCTTATTTCCTATCCTTTTTCATGTTCAGTGAGATTAATGTGTTTCCCTCATCCATGCCTTTGCTCCCCCCCCGACTTGTTCTTTCCAATCCTTTCTGCCTATGGAATTAAAACCCATCATTTTTGCCCCAGTTCTGATCCTACCTCTTCAGTAAAATCTTTGTCAATTATCTACCATGAATGTAAGTGATCTCTCTTACAAAATACTTTATTTCTTCTTGTAAGAAAATTCAAATAATACTGAATACGTTAAAGTAAAACAAATGCCCTTCATTCTTAGTCCAGTCCTCCAGAGGAGAACCTCTTAATGGTTTAGATTCCTCGTTGTTTTTCTACATATGTTTAAGCGTATGTGACATACTTGGTTATTACTTCTTTTGACTACCATATTGGAGAGCACAGTCTAGAGGCTTAATCATATTTAAGTTTGATTTTTCTTTTGGCAAGAATATTTCAAGAATGGTGATATGTACTTCATACTGCATCATAACAGGAAACATCATCTGGTGGTCTTTTCTTGTGATGTTTAGTTGGATCAGTGAATTGTTAGCCTGATCTACTACCCATTTTAAAGATCCCCATTATTCTCTCACTGAATGATTTTATCTATCTCATTTTTTTAAATTGTCATAGAAAGCTACTTGACTGTTAATATAGTAAAGTAATAGATTGTTAAAAGGCCAGGCTCTGGAGCGACACCGTCTGCCATTTATGACCTGCAGCTAATGACTGCATATCTTTGTGCCTTAGTTTCCCCTATTGTGAGTTAGGTGCCTCACGGGGTTTTTTTTCAAGGATCAAATGTGTTAAATGTTTAAAACAGTGCATGGTACATTGTGTCAGTAAATATTGTTAATATATTGATTTAGAAGTGCTATTTTGCTGTCTTTGCATTGGCATTTATTTGCATGGGAAATGCTTTATTGGATAATATTTATTGTATTCTGTCTGGCAGTGAGACCAGCTCACATTGTAGGAAAACAAAGTGCTATTTAAATGATAAAAAAAACTTCATATATGTCTAGCATCTATGTTTTTTTTTAAAGATTTTATTTATTTATTTGACAGCGAGAGAGAGAGAGAGAGAGAGAGAGTGCACACACAAGCAGGGGGAAAGGGAGTGCACGCTGAGCAGGGAGCCTGATGTGGGGCTCCATCCCAGGATACTGGGATCATGACCTGAGCTGAAGGCAGTCGCTTAACCAACTGAGCCATCCAGGTGCCCCACATCTATAATTTTTAATAGAGAAACATTAGCAGAAAAGAGGATTTGTTACATTTGAGTTTGTAACAAAGAAAAAAAACATTGATCATAATTACATATATCCTATATATTAGGAAAAAGAAAAAGAAATGAGTGACCTTTGACTCTCAAAAGCTGTATAGTTCTTTGGGATGGGAGATAGTATAAATGAGCATACACAGTCTTTAATAACTTGAGAAAGAAGTCTCTAAAAACCCGGTGCAGTTATCCAAAGGAGCTCTCAGATTAACAGAGCATAGATTTACTAGATGGAAGGGGAGATGCACAACTAAAGAATTATAAAACAATAATACAAACCTTTATAAACACTGGCAGTAACTATAAGCTGGAGTTTATAGAAAATGCTTAAGACAGCATAAATTTTTTATTTTTTATTTTATTTTTATTTATTTATTTATTTATTTTTAAAGATTTCATTTATTTATTTGACAGAGAGACACAGCGAGAGAGGAAATACAAGCAGGGGGAAAGGGAGAGGGAGAAGCAGACTCCCTGCTGAGCAGGGAGCCTGACGCGGGGCTCGATACCAGGACCCTGGGATCATGACCTGAGCTGAAGGCAGACGCTTAACGACTGAGCCACCCAGGCGCCCTGACAGCATAAATTTTTTAAAAAGTAATATCTCAAATTAGAAGATTAAGCCTCACAGGACCATCAGATTTTTAAGGGGGATAGAACCATCAGTTTATTATTTTACAACTGTTTGATTCAGTAGGGAGAAATAGTCTTTGAGTTGGAAAAAATAATAGTAATATAAAAAGAATTATAGGCCTTGGTAGGAAAGCAGCTAGTAAGTAAAGCACTTGATCACTTTAAGTGTGTTTCATTTTCTTCATTTAAATTAATGTCTTCTGTAGCTGCCAGTAAAGACTTGCAAATCTACCCATGAAATTGTATAATCTTTAAGATTTTTTTTTTAAAAGATTTTATTTTATTTGAGAGAGGGCACGTGCGAGTGTGGGTAGGGGCAGAGGGAGAGGGAGAGAAACCTAAGCAGACTCCCGATGAATGCAGAACCCCATGATGTAGGGCTCGATCTCAGGATCACAAGATCACGATCTGAGCTGAAACCAAGAGTCAGACAGACACTTAATTGAGTCACCCAGGCGCCCCTTTGAGAAGTTCATGAAAAATGTATTTGTTACCTAGAGATGATCAAATCTAGATTGATTTATTTTTTATTATTATTTTTTTAGAAGGGAAAAATGTGGATTCTGGAAACTATAAGCCTGTAACTTGTTACTGATTTGTTAAATTTCTGGAAATAATTTCAGTAGAAGTCTGTGAACATTTATGAAAAAATGCTCATCTAGAAATTTAAAGGTATCCACCAAGAACTTACCATGTCAAATTAACTTCATTTCTTTTGGTAAGATTATCTGTTCAGATGAATTAGAAAAATACTGTAATAATAGTTTCTTACTTTTAGTGGTGCATTTGACAATCTTTTGCCATATTTTTGGATAAGAAATGATGGTGGATTATTGTTTACATTTAAGTAAATAGGTAGATTTATAGTATTTAGATTCAAAGTAGGTCGAAATTGAAAACCAGCATTTGATTACAGGTTCAGTGTTAACTCTTGGGAGAGGTCTTCAAGGCATTACAATAGGATTCTGCCTGTGTCAACATTTCCATTATTGATCTGACTGAAGGGTTAGAAGGTAGGTTTCTCTGCTTGTAGATTATTCACAGCTGGGCTTGGCTAGCTGATACCATAGAAGGCAATCAGGAGCGTCTCCCTAAAACTACTTAACTCATTAGTGTAGAGTGCATTTGTATCTTCCCCTTCTCTTAACATACTTTGATACTTTATATGTAATATAAATTCATGATTTCGATTGCTTCAGGGAAAAAATTTAGTGACTTTTTTTTATCTGCCTCATGGTTTTACCAAATTAATGTATGAATTGTATCTTTTATTATAGTGTGATATCCTTAATGATACAGGTTTAATAATACAAACTGAAAATTGGAAAACATTCTGCATAAAGTATATTTTTATCTGTCCTAGGAATATGAAGCACGAACTGGGAGGACCTGTAAACCACCACCTCAGTCTTCAAGACGTAAGAATTTTGAATTTGAGCCACTTTCTACCACTGCCCTGATTCTTGAGGATCGACCATCGTAAGTATTCTGGTTGTCATCAGGCATGCTTTATATTTTAAACTTCAGTTTAAATTTCAATTTAAATATATTGAGAAATTAGATATAGAAATGGCTTTTTTAAAGAAAATTTTAAAAATCTCAGTCATGTATCCTAAAACTAATAGGGAAGAATATATTATTTTTGTCCAGACTTTATACATATTTTCTTGACGTATCTCTGAGCCAGTGTATGAAACATAAAACCTTTGCTTTTTTCATATCTATTCTTATTTCAACCATCCTGCCTATCTTAACAAGATAAGCAATTATTTTTCCTTTCTTGACATTTAATATGTACTTAAGATGTATTTGTCCTTGCCTTTTGGACAAATTTTGAAATTGCAACTTGAAATAATAACTACTGACTGTCAACTAGTTGGTTTACTATTATAAAGAATATATATATATATATTTTTTAAAGATTTTATTTATTTATTTGAGAGAGTATGAGCGGGGGAGGGAGGAACAGAGGCAGAGGGAGAAGCAGACTTCCCGCTGAGCAGGGAGCCGCACATGGGGCTCGATCCCAGAACCCTGGGATCATGACTTGAGCCGAAGGCAGACGCTTAACAAACTGAGCCCCCCAGGCGCCCCAAGAATATATTCTTAATACCCAGCAACACATTTTAAATTCTTCCCTTTGCTTTTTCTGCCTTTCCCACCTCAGCCTTCCACAAAGCTGGTGTTCTTCCAAATACTGTCTTTGATTTGTTATTAAACAAAAGACACCTTCCCTAAAGCAAGACACTCCTTGGTTCTTAACTCATTTTCCCCTTCTTGGGCTCTCTGGATCTCTTCTTTTTCTTCTTCTAGACTTCTCTTTCCTTCTAGAGTAAAAATTCCTAACCTGTTTTGTCATTTTCCTGGTCTGCAGCTTTTTCCACCCATTATCAAGAGGAGCATAATAAAAGAATCTAGAGCCAAACAGGCAGAGGTTGAATTGAATATTTTTTAGACATTGTGAGAGAAGAAAGGTTGGACATAAGTATATATATATTTTTTTCATTCCTGTTGCATACCTTCAAACTAAAGAATTGTGATCACGACACTCCTTTTAAAGGACTTGGTGAACATGTTCATATTTATTTTTCCATTGGTTAAAAATATATATATATATTTCCAGAAATTTAGTTATGAGAACATGTCAGAGTTTTATTTCAGTCTTACTGCCAGGAAGGAGAGTGAACCAGGCCAATTCAGAGTGGTTAGATAAGCAAGAAAAGAATGCCTGGTTAAAGACCTTCAGACTGCCAGGCAGTCAGCTGAACAGGTAGATAACTAAGTTCCCAGAAGAGTTTTCTTAAACTTGTTAAAATTCATCCAAAATGGATTAAGCTCTTTACCAGGACTGTTCATTTCTTCCCAGGAGTTCATAAAAATTCTATGCAAAAAGTTCTGTTCTAAACAGTATTTGGGACATATTTTTCTTTACGCCGTATTTTATCTTACAACCAAACCTATTTCTTTAAGTCCTGCCTTCATACCTTTGCCCATTTATTGCCCTCACTTGGGATGCAGTTATCTTATTTCCACTTCTCACCTACCTAATCCTTTAAGGACTCGGCTTTATCTTTGCCATCCAGTCAAGTCTTTGACTTCAACCTTCAGTGATTTCTGCTTCTCTTAAATTTTTCTTGTAACTTATACAAGCATTTCCACAAAATTGGAACTTGAAATAGTACCCTAGACACAGTAAATTTATAAGAAGATCTCAGTGTACAGAAAATGTATAAACAACGGAAAGAATGACTTTCTTTTCCATGGGCGCCTGGGTGGCTCAGTTGGTTAGGCGACTGCCTTCGGCTCAGGTCATGATCTTGGAGTCCCAGGATCGAGTCCCGCATCGGGCTCCTTGCTCAGCAGGGAGTCTACTTCTCCCTCTGACCCTCCCCCCTCTCATGCTCTCTCTCTCTATCTCATTCTCTCTCAAATAAATAAAATCTTTAAAAAGAATGACTTTCTTTTCCACACTACTATCTGAAATTAATATGGGAATTATAATAAATATAGCTTCTATGCTGTTTCTATGTGATTTTGTTCATCTATAATATAGAGATTCAACTTGATAGCAACTGTTCCCCTCAGTTCTGAGATTGCTGCAATTTAATTAAAAATTTTGTTCACCTTTCTAAAATTGGAGGGGTCTTTTTTGGGGAAGTGATTTGTATGATTTACCATTTATGTAACTAAAGCCAACAATCAAAAGCTTTGGAATATGGGAGTACCTGATCATTCATCCCTCCTCTACTTCAACAGTTGAAAAACAGATCTAGAGAACCAATGAGAATGAAAACTTTGACTTTATTAAGGATAAAACGAGATGAGAATGCATGGGTGCAACCTGCATATTAAATGGCACTCCAGGGCGCCTGGGTGGCTCAGTTGGTTAAGTGTCCAACTCTTGATTTCAGCTCAGGTCATGATCTCAGGGTCATGAGATCGAGCCCCATGTTGGGCTCCACACTTGGCCTGGTCTGCTTGAGATTTTCTCTTTTCTCCCTCTGCCCCTCCCTCTGCTCATGCACACTCTCTCTCTAAAATAAGCTTTTTAAATAAATAAATAATAAATGGCACTTCCTACTTTATCCTCCCTCAGAATACCCAGCAGATCTGGGCCAGTTCACATACATCCCTTCACAGGCTGAGAAGTTGGAGCAGAGACTTGTATAATCTGTAGTGTTGTTCTGTTTCTGGATGCAGCCAAGTTCTGTGAATACCACTGGTTTATCTATGAGATAGCATCGGGCTGTGGGCAGAGAAAGGGGCAGAAGTTTTTCCTCAGCATGAAACTGATGTTGGAAACTTCCTCTTTCATAGGTCACAGTGATAGTAGAAGGAGGAGAAGAATTTCCCCTTGCAAAGGGAGTTTGTGAATTGGTGCTACTTTTCCTTTCTTAGCCTCTGTAATTTTGCAGAAACATCCAGCATCATTGACTACATAGTTTTGTTTTTTTAAAAAAAGATTTTATTTATTTATTTGACAGAGACTGAGACAGCGAGAGAGGGAACACAAGCAGGGGGAGTGGGAGAGGGAGAAGCAGGCTTCCCACTGAGCAGGGAGCCTGATGTGGGGCTCGGTCCCAGGACCCTGGGACCATGACCTGAGCCGAAGGCAGATGCTTAACGACTGAGCCACCCAAGCGCCCCGACTGCATAGGTTTTTATAGTTGGAACTTCCTTACATATGAAGCAACTCTAGAATTTAATCATCTGAAGTCTCAGAAGATTTCTAATGTAGAAATTTCTGTAATTTCATCCTTTAGTTAATTTTCTCTCTGCTTATTGCTATCTTAATCCACCTCAAAATAAAGCCTTAGACAGGAAGTTAAGAGCATCCATACAAGTTGACTCTTCTATATTTTAAATCACTGATGCTTAGAGGACTTTTTTAAAACCACCAATGGATAGAGCTATCTCCTCTTTCTCTTCTGGCTTCCTTGCTGAATTACTGCATACACAGTACCAAACCAAATGGAGAAATCCTTAAGATACAAGTGAAGGCTGACAAAAAAGTAAAGCATAGGCTTTTATGTGATACCTTTGAAAAGCAGCAAATGTTCATATCATGTATTTTAGCATGATATGCTATCTTAAATATTCATTAATGATTTCTTCTCTTGACCACATAACTGATTGACATTTTGGGGCACCTGGGTGGCTCAGTTGGTTAAGCATCTGCCTTCGGCTCAGGTCATGACCACAGGGTCCTGGGATCGAGCCCTGTGTTGGGCTTCCTGCTCAGTGGGGAGTCTGCTTCTCCCTCTCCCTCTGCCGCTCCTTCTGCTTGTGCTCTCTCTCTCTCTCTCTGTCAAATAAAATCGTAAAAAAAAAAGTAGATTTATAGTTCAAAAACTGGAAGTAAAATTTGAATTAAGCTGTTTCTCTGTTGGTAAAATACAAATTTCTAAAGGTAGATGAATTATAGCTATCAATCAAATAACTTTCTGTATCTTAAAGGTTCAGAGTCCAATCAGGAAAAACCGACACCAGCATAGTAATTTCAAACAGAGGGACTTTAATAGAGGAATTTATTAGAAGGATGTTAGAAGGACTAGAAAAGCAAAAGAAGGGAATATGAGGTCAAAAGATTAATAGATTCAGGAAAACACTCTCTGGGCTGGAGGGAGCAAAAGAGAAAACAGTATTACTGAGTCTGGATCACTGTTAACTTAAAAACTAGATTTATATTTAGCTTCTTTCTCTTTTTACCGTGGTCTCATTTTCTTGCAATAAATAAGGTTTCTCCTTTCTTTACATAGTACTAGCATCTGAAATTTAGATACCATTAAACCTGTTTTCTTGTGGTACCAAACTATATTCAGAGAGACAGGCAGGATAGTTTGTAAAAGGAAATGAGAGAGACTTAAGGTTGGGATTGGGGTCAATGGTTGGTTAGGACCTGGGTAGGAAGCAGCTTTGGACAACATCAGTTTGTAAGATTTAAGGGTAGGCAATAATAGGAATCATAAGATTAATTAATCTAGTGTAAGGGCTGAACTCAGTGGATTTTGAGAGTGGCTGGAGTCAGAAAGGTGAGGTTTGTGATGGTCCTTGCCCTTTAGAGCATTATTGTTTAACTGGTATATCACTCAGCAATTACATTCAACTACAAGAGACTTAATAGTGGCTTAAACACGCAAGGATTTATTCCCTCATATATACATGGCCCAGAATTGGGCAGTTCAGAGCTAGTATGGTGTCTCCATGCATCAAGAACCCAGGTTCATACCTTTCTATTGTACCACCTTCAGGAACTGACTTCAGTCTCATGCTGACCTTGCACTTGCAGTTGGGACAAACCGGGTAGTACAAAAGGTCTCTTGTGGCTGAGTCAACTCTCCTTTTAGAAAATCTTCCAAGAGATTCCACACTTTTCTTTAAATCTTATTAGAAACAATTCTGTGTTTAAACCTAGGTGGAGAAATTTGTCTTTATTGTAGGATGGCAATCAAATTTCTACTTTTTTATTTTTTGGCCTTCTTTTGGATAAAATATTTTGTTGACTTATTTTGTTACTATATTTTTAATATTAGTAGTTTCTCTATAATATATATCTTGACTCTTCATGGACTACCTTTAAGTGATATTATACCATTTCAGATATATAAGAACATTACAGCAGTATGCTTCCACTTTACATGTTATAAACCTCGTGTATTAGTGTTCTTTGGAGAAATGGAATGCCATGTATTAAGGTTCTTCTTTATATATATCCTATATGTAAGAGATTTATTATAAGGAAATGGCTGTCATGAATTTGGAGACTGAGAAGTCTGAAGATCTGCAATCAGCAAGCTGGAGACCCAGGAGAGCTGATATTCCATGTCCAGTTCAAGTCCCAAGGCTGTGAAATAGGAAAGCTAATAGTATAATTTCCAGTCCAAGTCCAAAGGAAGGAGAAGACCCGTGTCCCATCTCAAAAGCAGGCGGGCAGGCATAGAAAGAGGGAGAGAGAGTGAGAAAGTTTGACACACAAAACTAACCATCACATCCCACCATACATTTTTATTTTTTTCTTTAAACATTTTATCTTCTAAGAATTTGAGTAACTAGATTTCTATCTGCTATTATTTCCTTCTACTGAATGTCCCTTTTTTTAAAAGATTTTATTTATTTATTAGAGCGCATATGTGCAAGAGAGCACGAGCAGGGGGGAGGGGCAGAGGGAGAGGGAGAAGCAGACTCCCTGCTGAGCAGGGAGCCCCACGTGGGGCTCGATCCCAGGACCATGACCTGAGCCGAAGGCAGACAATTAACTGACTGAGCCACTCACGTGCCCCACTGAATGTTCTTTTAACACTTTTTGTAGTGCTGGCCTGCTGTCTGAATTCTTTTACCCTCTGAATGGTTCTAAGACTTTTTTAATCTCTGATTTTCATGAATTTGATGATATGCTTTGGTGTGGTTTTCCTCATGTTCCTTTTGTTTGGGGTTCATTGAACTCTAATGTGTCTGCATTTATAATTTTGTATCAACTTTGGAAAAATTGTAGCCTTTATTCAGCTATTTTTTGTGTGCCGCCTCTCCCCTTTCTTCTGAGTCAGTTAAACATATGTTGCTTGATATTGCTCATATCCCACAACTCTGGCTGTTTTGCAGGGGTTGAGGGATATTTTTTCTCTTTGTATTTCATTTTGTTGAAATTTCTATTGTATCTTAAGCTCACTTATTTTTTTCCCTGCAGTTTATAATCTGCTGTCAGGCCCATCTTTTGTGTTTTTCAGTTTAGAAATTGTACTTTTCATCTATAGACGTTTGATTTGGATCTTGAGTTTTTCTTATCATGTTCCTGCTGTCTTCTACTTTCTTGAGTATATTTATAACAGCAGTTGTATCATCCTTGAGTTACAATCCCGTTACCTGACATTTCTGCACTATCTCTGTTGATTTTTTTTCCCTCAGTATAAATTGTATTTTCCTGCTTCTTTGCTTCCTTGGTAACCTTTATTGGACACTAGATTTTGTGATTTTACATTGTTGGGTGCTGGACTTTTTGTATTCCTTTAAATATTGTTTGGCTTTAGTCTTGTAGAAAGTTCTTTGGAATTGGCTTGCCCCTTTTAATCTAATCATTGTTAGAGTGAATCTAGAAGAGTCTTTAGTTTAGAACTAGTATCCTTACTACTGAAGCAATACCCTAACGATTCCACAGGATACGCTATCTATTAGGAGGTCTTTCCACTGTGGCTGGCCCAGTGTGATCTTTGAGAATGTTCTACCTATTGCTTTCTGGTATTTCTTTCCTTGGCTACCATAGTTTAATCACACACATGCACAAATAGTACTCAGCCAGAAATCTGAGATGACCCCTCGGTATCTCCCCTCTCTCTGTACTCTGATCTGCAAAGTCTAGCTGTGGACTCAACTCAGCAAGACTGAGGGACTCTGGGTACTTCCAGCTGTGAGACCTGGATACTCCCAGCTGTGTGGTTAGGCATTTGTAGGGTTACCTTGTTTGTTTCCTTTCTCATAAGGATCACTATCTTGTGCTGCCTATTGTCCAGTGTCTAGAGAGTGTCTGCTTAGAATATTCTGTTCATTTTTCTAATTAATCAAGGCAAGAGGTTAAGCCTGGTCCCTCTTATTCCATTTTGGCCTAAAAAAGTCTTAACCATCGTTCCTCCCTATTACAACATACCTGAGGAATCTAACTTGAGAAGAAGAGGTAAAATGTATGATTTGAAAGTTTGTCACATACTTTCCCCATCCTAACCTATTGAAAATAACTCAAAACACTGAGGGGCACCTGGCTGTCTCAGCCATAGAGCATGTGACTCTTGATCTCAGGGTTATGAGTTCAAGCCCCACGTTGGGCATGGAGCCTACTTTAAAAAAAATTTTTTTTTTTTAATTAAAAAACCTGGGCGCCTGGGTGGCTCAGTTGGTTAAGCGACTGCCTTCGGCTCGGGTCATGATCCTGGAGTCCCGGGATCGAGTCCCACATCGGGCTCCCTGCTCAGCAGGGAGTCTGCCTCTCTCTCTGACCCTCCCCCCTCTCATGCTCTCTATCTCATTCTCTCTCTCAAAAAAAAAAAAAAAAAAAAAAACTTTAATTAAAAAACCTGACTCCCCAAACTGGACATTATTATGATATATTTGGATATGTGGTAATATTCAAATGTACTTCTTTTGCATAATCATTTATCTAAATCACCTGCCCTGTAAAGCCATTAATTTTATAAGCCAAAATATTATATATGCAAGTGATTAACTGATTATCAAATTTGTAGGTAGAATGTTATCTTAACACTCTGAAAGTAGGAAGCAATTTTTAAAAGTATACCTGCACTTACCATATAACCCAAGAATTCTACTCCTAGGTATTTACCCAAGAGAAATGAAAGCAGATACCCACACAAAGACTTGAAGTGAATATTTATAGTTTATTTGCGGTGGCCCTAAACTGGAAACAATCTAAATGTTTATCCACATGGATAAATAGAACACTACTCACCAATTAAAAGAAATACTAATTAAATACTAATTAAAAGAATTACTAATATGCAGAATAACATGGCTGAATTTCAAAAGCATGCTCAGCAAAAGAAACTAGACACAAAAGAATCTATATGAAATTCTTTAAAAGGCAACCAGGGTGGCTCAGTCAGTTAGGCGTGGACTCTTGGTTTCGGCTCAGGTCGTGATCTCAGGGTCCTAGGATCCAGCCCTGTGTCAGGTTCCACATTCAGTGGGGAGTCTGCTTGAGGATTTCTCTCCCTCTCCCTCTTCTCCCCCGCCCCCCACCGCTCACTCTGTTTCTCTCTCTAAAATAAATAAATCTTTTAAAAAAATTAAAAGGCAACCAACTAATGTATAGAGATAGAAATCAGAGATGTAATTGCCTAAGGTAGGAAGTGGGTTAAGTATTTAGTGCAAAGAAGTCATAAGGACACTTTGTAGAATGATGGAACTGTTCTATATCTTGATTAATATGTTGGTTGCACAGGTATACACATTTGTTAAAACTCGTCAAACTGTATTCTTGAAATATGTTCATTCATTTTATTGTATGAAAGTTACACCTCAAAAAAATTGACTAAAAAAAATTAGTAAGTGAGTTTAACAAACCTAGAAATATTGGCTGAAATCTAACACATTTAAATAATATAGAAGCGTGTACGTCAGACATATAAGTATAGTAACATTTACATAACAAATATTAGCAACCTTGGGGTGCCTGGGTGGCTCAGTTGATTAAGCGACTGCCTTCGGCTCAGGTCATGATCCTGGAGTCCCTGGATCGAGTCCCGCATCACGCTCCCTGCTTGGCAAGGAGTCGGCTTCGCCCTCTGACCCTATCCCCTCTCATGTGTTCTTTCTCTCTCATTCTCTCTCTCAAATAAATAAAATCTTAAAAAAAGAAAAAAAAAAACAAATATTAGCAACCTGGATTCTGATTCTTTTCTAAAATGCAGAATTCTTTTCAACCTTGTACTTCCTTAAGGTATGAAATGAGAAGGTTAAGATAGAAATTCTTTGTATTTGGCAATGAAAAGGAAGAAGTTTACATTTAAGTTAGTTTTTTAAAAACTGACTTAAAACTTTTTTTTTCCCCAGAAATCTACCTGCCAAATCTGTGGAAGAAGCTTTACGTCACCGACAAGAATATGATGAAATGGTGGCTGAGGCTAAAAAACGAGGTATAAAATTTAACTCCCAATTGGTATATTTAATCTCCTAATGTCAGTTAGGAAGCTAACCTGTTGGTTAATTTCAACAGGAAGGTAGATGATGAAATTGTTTAAGTTCATCTTTAAGACGATGATGATTTCTTATTTTTCTAACTAAATCTGTTATTAAAAACAAAATGTCAGGGATGCCTGGGTGGCTCAGTCGGTTGAGTGTCTGTCTGCCTTCGGCTCAGGTCATGATCCCAGGGTCCTGGGATCGAGTCCCACATCGGGCTCCTTGCTCAGCGGGGAGCCTGCTTCTCTCCCTCTGCCTGCCGCTCCCCCTGCTTGTACTTGCGTGCTCTCTCTCTCACTCTCTCTCTGACAAATAAAAACCTTTATAAAAAATGTCATACTTTTTCTACAAGTAC
The DNA here is from genome assembly GCF_054177405.1 of Leptonychotes weddellii. Classification (NCBI taxonomy): domain Eukaryota; kingdom Metazoa; phylum Chordata; class Mammalia; order Carnivora; family Phocidae; genus Leptonychotes; species Leptonychotes weddellii. Next base: position 29,797,293 of record NC_138374.1, on the reverse strand, counting down.
TTTTACAAAAGTAATAGGAGAAAGGCAGCAGACTATCTAAGAGAATTCTTGTAATTGCAGTCATAAACCTTGGACTATTATTTTAACTTATGAATGGAGATTATATGAATTTATTTCATGAAATTCACTTTTACAGTTTTTAAACTTTTAATATTTTATAATTTATTAATTTTAACACTTTAAGGTAACTTCCTATATGACCGTGAGAATACGGGATTTGAAATTAGAATTTGCCTTTGTGATTAATGGAGTCTCTCTAGAATCCCAGTTGTGTCATTTGGACAGGCACATAAATGTATTTACTGGTATATAAATACGCACATTTATTTATTCGTTCTCTCCTCCAACCAAAAAGTATAACGTAAGGATAATTTAACAGTATTTATTTACTAAGCACTGTTAGTTCAGGATACATTTTCAGAAACTATTACACAGCTGTATATATTTGATTTAACTTAGTGGAATACTATCATAGTATACATTTCTATTTTGTGACACTATTTTGGAAATGAAGTTAATTTTTTAATGTTATAAGAATCCTATAAGGCCAGTTATATTTTTCTGAAAGCCCTAATCATTTAAACATTGGTTGAGTTTATTTTACTGTCTAGAATTTGAAATATTCCTGACATACCCAACAAATTTTAATTGACTCTGAATTTTGACTTTACTAGTTGATTAATGTTTAAGATCATTATTGATAAATACATGATCCTAACAACATGATATGGTAGAAATAACATTAAATTGGGAAATCAGAAGGTAATAGCTTTACATCAAAGAACAATACAGACAGCATGATCTGATTAGTAAAAGAAACAAACATGGGAAAAATAAAACATGACGAAATCGGAGAGGAAGACAAACCCATAAGAGACTCTTCATCATAGGAAACAAACTGAGGGTTGCTGGAGGGGATGAGGGTGGGAGGATGGGGTAACTGGGTGATGGGCATTAGGAGGGCACTGGATGGAATGAGCACTGGGTATTATATAAGACTGATGAATCACTGAACTCTGCCTCTGAAACTAATAATACACTATATGTTAATTAATTGAATTTAAATTAAAAAGAACCCCCCCAAAAAAGAAGGTAATAGCCTGATCTTCTTTGACACTACTTGGATATGATTCTGTAAATAAACCTAATGTTAGTTTCCTCAAATCTGAAGTGCAGGGGTCACGTTGACTAGATTTCGGCTAAAATCTTTTTTGGCTTATTTTATTATTTTTTTTTTTTAACACTTTTTTGTTTTAAAAGCAGTGGAACTCTCTACAAAGAAACCTTATTTGGGCACCTGAGTGGCTCAGTTGGTTCAGCTTCTAACTCTTGGTATTGGCTCGGATCATGATCTCATGAGTTGTGGGATTGAATCTCAGTCAGGCTCTGTGCTCAGTGGGGAGTCTGCTTGAGATTCTCTCCTTCTCCGTCTGCCCTTCCCCCAACCTCTGCTCACTCTCTCATAAAATAGATCTTTAAAAAAAAAAAAAGAAACCTTATATAGAGTCTGAATACATACGACAAATAAAAGAAAGAGGAGCTGCTCACTTGGCCTCCTGCTTTCCCCTTAAAATGATTTGAGGCATTTGTGAAACACAATTAGTAAACATTTTGGCTAGCTGACCTCTGAAGTCCCCACTGAGTCTAAAATTATAGCTATAAACAAACATATATATAAAGCATTATATATAATTATTATATATTTATATTAATGTGTTAATATATACTATGATCTACAGTATGTAATAAATGTATTAATATGACATGTTCTATATCATTATAATATAAAATATATGATTATAATACATAACAATTATATATTTATCATATATAATTATTTTATGTACATATCTGTTCTCTTTTTGAGGCATCTCATTTCAAAATTGTGACTTCTGATTTTCTGTAATGTATAATTATACTATGTAATAAAATATATATAAATATGTATATATTTATCACTTTTGTTTTTGAGGCATCTCTTGTTTCAGAATTGTGACATCTGATTTTTAGAGGAGTATTGTGTATGGGTGTATGTTAGAGTTTTTTTAAAATTTCAATCTAATTAGTAAAGTGAGATATCGTAGTAGAAAGGGTTAACTAGAATAGTGCCATTGGCAAAATTATCTTTTAATGTCATTTTTTAAAAAGATTCACTTATTTATTTTAGAGAGTGTGAGCAGGATGAGGAGCAAAGGGAGAGGGAGAGAATCTCAAGCAAATTCCCCGCTGAGCACAGAGCCAAGTGAGGGGCTCAATCTCATGACCCTGAGATCATGACTTAAGCAGAAACCAAAAGTTGGATGCTTAACCAGCTGAGCCACCCAGACAGCCCTAATATCATTTTTAGTGCCTCTTTTTTAGACTTAGGTAGAAGAAGGGCATATGATCTAGCTTTTTTGTATTGAAATAATTTTTGCTTGTTTAAAACAGAAATTAAAGAAGCCTATAAAAGGAAAAAAATAATGAAAGAACGATTTAAACAGGAAGAAAATATTGCAAGTGCAATGGTAATTTGGATAAATGAAATACTGCCCAACTGGGAAGTAATGTAAGTAAGCAGACTTTTCCTGAATTCCAGTCTGTCTCCAAAGATCTCATGTTTCTAATCCTCTATTTTTATTACTTCCAACATGTATCTTATGCTTTGGCTAAATGATACTGTTAATCAGTGTATGAAAAATTTCATGATTATTTCTGTGCCTTTAATTTTATAAATCCCTCAATCTCTAATACCTTCCTTACTTACCACCCTCTATGCCTGTCAGAATCTTACCTATCCTTTGAAGATATCCATCTGAAATGCTGGTTGATCCATGAAACGTTAATTTCCTCGGTTACCATATTAATTCTGACATATCCTCTGTCACAAGATGCACTATTGATGTAATGGCAGGTTTTTGCAAAGAAAATATTAAATATGTACTTTCATTGTAAGATGGATTTATTAAATGTTAAAGATTTTTAATATGTTTTCTCATAATCATAAATATGCTATATATGATCTTTCCCTTCTGTAACGTCCCATTATAGTTTGAGACTAATGTACTTCTTGCTTTACTTTGCCTTTTATTTTCCGATAATGTTTTTGTACATGCCTTATCTTCCCTCTACACTGGAGGGTAGGAGGGAGATGTATTCTGCAGTGCCTAGTGTAGGATATGCATAGGAAGTTTGTTGAATATTGGTACAATGTGACAGCAAATTAGGCTCTTTACTTAAGTAATCACATTTGATTCTTACAGCCTTTACTCCCACTTATAGAGAAGCCCAAGGTCAGAAAGGTTAAATGATTTGCCCAAGGTTATACAATTAATGAATAGTTAAACCAGATTTGAACTCAGGTCTCTCGGACTCTAAAGCCTACACTTTTCAGCAGACTACACTGCCTCTCAAAGACAAGGGCCTTACCCATAGTAAATACCTTGTGGTTTTCTTTTTGGTACTGAGTTGACAACAGATTTTTATGTTCCTTTTATCCTGATTTTTGTGATTGTCCACATATTTCTGATTCTCTCATTGTGCCCTGTAAGTGGCAGTTGTAGAAGGCAGCTCCCTTTAAATTACTATTGTCCTCCTTTAGGGTGCTGTGTGTTCTTTAGGTTTCTGTTGCCTACAAACATGAACCCCACAGAAAGAATGCATCATATACTTAACCATGTTCTTAAAAATCATTCAGTCACTTGGCCACAGACTGGTAAACCATCATGCAACTAGTGTTTTCGGTATAAAAAGTAACTCTCTCCTTTTTTTCTCCCCCTTTAATTCTAGGCGTAGTACGAGAAGAGTTCGAGAATTGTGGTGGCAGGGATTGCCCCCTAGTGTTCGTGGGAAAGTTTGGAGTCTAGCTGTAGGAAATGAACTAAATATCACTCCTGGTTTGTATTCTATATTCAGTTACTCCCACACATACGAATAGCCATCTCCAGAGTTACAAAGCAGATTAGTAGATTGGCCATTTAAAAAGACATTACCATATATAATGTCATTTTAAGAGCATGCTTCATTCCTACTCCCTCTAAAACCTGGTATGATTTAATGAGTAAGTTATTACATAAATAAGATTTATGGGCTTTCCTTTAGTTGACAACCATCAGTAATATTATTGACATCCAAATATCTTCACTGCAGGTAACTTCTGGGATTCTAGATAGCAGTGGATGTATAAGTATATAAAGTATATACAAGGAAAAATAAAATAGTCTAATTGTGGAAAGGTTTCCCGTCTATTCAGAAAAACATAAATATTGGTGGAAGGCCAGAAGTTTCTTTTCCTACATCTCTTTCAGATTTTTTTTATTTGAAAATTTCAAGTTTAAGAAATAGAAAAGTAAGACTCTCAAAGAACTGTTTTATTTTCTTATGCTTTTTAAAAACCTTAGAAGATAGAAGTAAAATGTAAAGTAGTTTTGATGCAGTAAAAAAAAGTTAGATAAAATTAAAATAATATGAGATAGAGGAAAATATAAAGTAGCTAATAATAAAAAGTGCTGACTAGGCCTGAGGGATAATGACAGAGCTAGACAGTGGCACCATAGGAAGACTCAGGAACTCTGGGATAATAATGTGTCTAGATTGTTGCTGTTACTTAAACAATGTTATTTACATACTGATTTTTTAAAAGTCAAGCAATAGTAAGGTACAAATTGTATGTTTCTTCCCACTCTTCTACCCAAACTCCTGCTTTTGATCCTGCTATAAATACAGGTTAGCAGTTTCGTGTTTGTTCTTTCAGATTTTTTTTTTATGCACGTAAAAAAAAAGTGTGCATCAACATATGATAATGTTTAAGGCTTCTCTTTCTCTTCTTTTTCCCCCACAGAAAAGAATGTTGCCATAAGCTTATTCCATGGCTTATTTTTTTCACACTATAATCTGCCTTGAACATCCTTCCTTGTCACTACATACAAATGTACATTATGCATACTGTAGCTGCACTGTATTCCACAGTTTGGCTGTACTATAATTTATTTAATCATTTTCTTAGTGATAGCCAAATCAATGATATATATGTTAAAAGAACATCAGGGTACTGTTTTTTACCTCTCAAAAGTGATTAAAATAAATGAGAATTACCCACATAGGGTCTGACTGATAATAATATAGAAATATTTATCAAAGGCCTCAAAAAATAATCTTTGACCTATTTATTCTAGTTCTAAGAATAAGAAAATTATCAGGATTGGGTACAAAAGCTTTTTTACAAGGATGCCCATTATAGCAAATCAGCATTATATATATAACTGGACAGAATTATAACAAAAATCTAAATATTTATCTTTAGTCTTAAAAGTGATGCCAACTTTGAATGGCATGATTATGATTTTTTTTTAAAGATTTACTTAAGAGAGTGAGAAAGTGAGAGAGCATGAGCAGGGGGAGGGGCAGAGGCAGAGGGAGAGGAAGATAAGCAGACTCCCTGCTGAGTGAGAAGCCCGATGTGGGGTTCAATCCCAGGACCCTGAGATTATGACCTGAGCCAAAATCAATAGACACTTAACTGACTGAGTCACCCGGGCACCCCTATGAATGATTTTTAACATTGATTTTCACAAGTATCCCATAACGAACATGTTACTTTAACCAGACTTTTTTTTTTTTTTAATTTTAAAAATATAATTTAAAGGAAGAATTAAGTGGGGTACCTGGCTGGCTCAGTCAATAGAGCATGCGACTCTTGATCTTGGGATTGTAAGTTCAAGCCCCATATTGGGGGTAGGAGTTTACTTTATAAAAAAATAAATAAAGGAAGGAAGAATTAAGAATTTTTAATTTAACTTAGGAAAGGTTAGAGTCTACTTAACCTAACCGTTCCCTCCAAATAAAACAAAGGTTTGTTTTGCCCTCTGTGCTTGAAACTGATTAAAAGGAAATATTTTTACATTATAGTCAGAACTCTCAGATAAAATCCTTGACATTAAGGATTGTTGGACATATTGTAATTGTTTAAAGTCTTAGGAATCGGTTTTACATACAGATGAGGTGATAAAATATTGAGGGCTATTTGAAATTTGGTTTGTAGTTTTGTTGAAAACTTTGACTTTAGAATGTTAAGTGTCCTAATACCTTCTACATTAGAATATTGGTGAAGTTGGTATTAACCTTTTGTGATAGTGTAATCAAAAAGTTCTTTTTCAAGCTCAAAATTTATAAAGTTGGTAACATAACTAGGTCATTTACTTTGAAAGTAATTTTATATTTTCTCCACTAAACACTTCTATATTCAGGAATGGACTAGGTGATCATTCTTTTTTATTAGTGGTAGGAAGGAAGCTAAATTTCAATTGAAGTAAATTTGCTTTTTTTTAAGATTTTATTTCTTTTCAAGAGAGAGAAAGTGAATGGGAGGAGGGAAAGAGGGGGAGGCAGAGAAACTCAAGCAGGCTCCGCACTGAGCATGGAACCCAATGCAGGGCTTGATCTCACAACCCTGAGTGAGATCATGACCTGAGCCAAATTCAAGAGCAACTGACTGACCCACCCAGGCACCCTGAAGTAAATTTACTTTTGATGACTTTGTTTCCTTTTAATGACTCTTAACAGTTTTTGACTTTTTACCTATTTATTTTAATCATGAAGTTTATAACCGTTAGAGAATAGTAGAACAAGGGTTAGTAGAGTAAGAATAGAATAGTAAAAGAGAGAATAAGAACAAGGGTTCTAAAGTCAGTCATATGTGATTCAAATCTTGGTTCCACTATGCATTAGGTTTGTGACCTTGGGCAAATTACTTAACATCTAAGAGAATTAGTTTTATTCATCTGTAAATGGAGTTAGATTAGTAGCTATCTCAAAGGATTGCTCCAACAGTTATTTGTGGTAATATAAAATCATAGTGAAAGTGAAATTTGCTAAGAGTATGTACAATATCATCATTGTCAGAAAATGAGAAAGTGAAACATACACTGATCTCAAAGAGTTCTCAATTCATGTCCAAGATACATCTTTAAATCTGCTTCAAGTTCTACATTTGTAGATTCAGAATAACATAAATGAGACATGTGGGGTCAGGAATGGAATTGAACTGAGGTGCAGGTCTTCTTATTGTAGACAAGCACTGTAAATCGTCCCTCCAGAGATGTCCTTTGATGTTTTAAAATGCATTACCATATTTTTATTATTAGATCAATTTTGTGACTCCCAAAGGTGAGGATTTATTCAGTGAGCCCTTCTTCTTCCAGGACAGCTTTAAAATATGAGTAGAATAGTGAAACTGGATGTGGCTTGTTATCAGTTTGAAATCAGAAATTGTGAACTTCAGTTTGGTACCTGATAACTGCAAAAAAATTGTATATCTAAATTAAAAAATTATATCTACCTCTTTTATCAAATTATTGATGGACACAAATAATAGAAATTTTGACTTTTTTTTAAAAAAACGTTCTTTCTAAACCATTAGTAGTAATGAAAAATGAACAGAAGGGAGAAGAGATCAGAATAGTAAGAGTCTGTTTGCAATATATCTAGTCAGCTTTTTTATAAAGATCTGATTCTTGGCAATATAAGAATACTTATTATGGTACAGTCATACATTGGAATACTGTGCAGTTGTTTAAAAAAAAAAAAACTAAAGCAGATTTATTTTCCTAATAAAGGGTAGTTTCCAATATAATAAAGCAAGATGCAGGTCAGTACTGTAATATGTGGCCACCCTTTTTTTTTTTTTTACGGGGAAGATAGATCTGTATATACTTGTGTCTGCATGTTTTCATCTTTAGATTTCTGCATAGTTACATCTGAGGGAAGGAAATATATTTTTCATTTTACACTGTTTTATACTATTTGAATTTTTTAAAAATCGTATTTGTTGTATTGCCTTTAAACTTTTTAAAAAAGATTAATCGAAGCAAAAATGTTCTTGGCACTTTAGGCAATATATAAATGTTGGTGTTTGGTAAGAAATATTTTTTGCTGTTCATCTGTCATTGAAATGTTCTGGTTTTTTTTGTAATTTAGAGTATCAGTAATGGTTAGTTAGAAAGTAAAGGCAATTAAAGTCTGAGAATTGAGAAGAAAGTTGTTTCTTCTGTTCTTGAAGTTGTATCGAGATCCTGCATATAGATGCATAAAGTGGTAGTCTCAAAGTGATGGGGCCCTTAAAATAAAAAGATACGAGTAGAGGTTTTTTAATGCAGGCCCTCTGACCAAATCTGAAGTTTAGGTAGTTTTAGATAGCAGTATCATAATGGAGAAAGAAACCAGTTTCAAAAGAGAAGGAAAATAAGCACTGGCATTTATTGAGGGTCTATAAGTTGTCAGGAGCTTTATGAAAATTATCTTGTTTAATCATTAGTATTCCCATGAGTAGGTATTAATTTACAAATGAAGAGAGCCAAGTTCCAGAGTAACCATGTAACTTTCTTAAAGTCCCAAATACTAAAAATCTGGTATTTGAATCTAGGTCTGACTGACTGCAAAAATCGTTTTTCTGCTATTCCACAATGGTACTCCTTTTGAAAAAGCATCTCTTCCTGCCTCATACGTACATTCTCTGTTGTAGCTATTTGGATGACCACTGTACAATATTTTTATTTTCTATCTTTCCAGTTGTGGTAATAGTTTTGGTAGAATCAAGTTCTTCAGTTTGCCACATTTTTGATGCCTGCTATTTTACGTAAAGGGAGGCCTGAGCTGTAATAGGACTTTTCTCTATTTTTAAAAGTAAAAGTTAAATCAGAATTCATTTCCCCCCATATATCCAGTCTGTTAGCTAGAAGGTATATTCTGTAGATTGTTCAGATCTCTGCAATTGGGCTTCTGCCCCCTCCCCCCTCAGATGTTGCTCCCACCAAGATCACCCATGACCTTTGTGCTATAAATCCAATGGGCTCTTTTCAGATTTTGTCTTGCTATATGATACTGGGTAGTTGATCACTTCCTTCTTTGTGGCTTACATCTGAGTGCTTTCAGGATTTTGCATTTATTATTTCATTTAATACTTAAAGCCCCAGGATGTAAGTACTAGTACTATCTCCACTTTATGAATGAGAAAACTGAGGTTAGAAGAGGTTAAGAAACTTGTCCAGTGTGACACAGCAACTCCCTATCCTATGTATACTTAGTGAAATGCTCTTTTTCTTTGGTTTCTAGAACAACTGGTTCTCTTTTATTTCTTTGCATTTCTTATTCTTCGGATGTGCCTCTTCCTGTGTCTACCCTTTAAATATTTGTCTTTCCTGGAAATCCGAATTTCTCTTTTCTTCTTGCCATGAATAATCTCCCTGAACACACTTGTGAATGGTTTTAATCATCTATACTGATGGCTCCCAAACTCTTTCTCCAGTGTGCATGCACCGCCTTAAGATCCAATTTGTCTGAAACAGAGCTTACCACCTTCCTCCTTCCCACAAATCACAAATTTGCTTCTTCTTCTGTGTTCATTCTCTCAGTGGCATTATTATCTACCCCAGCTACCCCAGCCAGAAACCTGGGAGTCCTAATGAGTCTGCCTTCTTCCCCTTACTCTTTCAATAAGTTTTGCTTTTTCTACTTTCTGAGTATCTCTTGTGTTCATTTCTTCTCTCCAGCTGCACTGCCACTGCTCAAGTTCAAGCCTCATCGTCTTTTGCTTGGACTATTATAATAAAACTCTAACTTCCTTTCAGCAAAACTTCAGCTTCAACCTACCCACAACATTACTGCTGGCGTAATGGACACAGATCAGAGTGTGCTATACCCTTGTACCTCTGGATAAAATCTAACCCCCTTAGCATGCCATTCAGGTCCTGTCCTGTCAGCAACTAGTGCTTGCCTCTGTCATCCAACCTTATCATCTCCTCTTCCTCCCTCACCCCTTATAATCTAAGAGTCCTGAAATCACTTGTAATTCATGCAAATAAGTCATCTCTTTTTTCTCTTGGTGACTTTGCCCATGACGAGAATTCTTAGAATGCCTTCTTCCACCTTGTTCACTTATAAAACTTGTATTTATTCGTTATGGGACAGCTCAGTCATCACCTCCTCTAAGAAGTTTTCCTTTATCCCCCACCTGAGTTAGGAAACTCTCCAAGTGATCCCATGGTTCCATGTATATATTTCTCATGGCATTTAACTCTCAAAGCTGCCTTGTTCCATGTGTGGCCCCAGGTTTACAAATGAACCTTTTCCATAGCCAGGAAATAAAAGAGTAAAAGTTAAAATATATGAATCTATTTTTCCTACTATTTATTAATTTTTATTTTGTTTTCCCCTAGAACTTTATGAAATCTTCCTCTCAAGAGCAAAAGAACGGTGGAAAAGCTTCAGTGAAACAAGTTCAGAGAATGATACCGAAGGTGTGATTTATTCATTTATTTTTTTTAATAAAAATTTCTGGGTGAGAATCCAGTCAGTGAAGATACTAGTGTGATTTTTATCATGTGTCAGGAACTGTAGTAATTGCTTTACAACATTATCTCCTTTAATGTTAATAACCCTTTAAGTAGGTGGTATTATCCTGAATGGTGTAAGAGGAGACAGGGGCTCAAAGTAGTTAACTTGTAAGCAGTGAAGCTGTGATGTAAACCCAGGTTTTGGACCTCGGAACCCAAGATTTATTCACAACAGTAAGACTAATAATTAAAAAATGAAGTATTTTTAAGCCAACTTTTAACTTAAAGATAGGTGGTCTTCTCTCCTCACTTAGGACCTATCTTCTTACTCACTGACTTTCACTCATTCCCTAATACATTATTTATAATTCTTACCATGCCTTAGCCTTTGTTCATTTAATTAACTCATAGACCTCATCTTTCCCTCCACTCAGTTTTTTTTCCTAATCATTTTGGAGAAGATAGGAACACGTTTTTCCTGTTATCATTATTTATTAAATATAGGTAAATTTATTCAGCCATCTCTTGTTCTTGAATAATGGAGAGCTATTTGTCTGCCACTTTTCTTTCTATATTTGTTCTACTTCATAGATAGCAAACATTCGTCTCTTGCCAGTAAGTAAAACTCTAAAAATGAACATGGTTTAGAATAGAGAAGTGGTATATATGGCAGAGTGGTTTTCTATGAGTATGTAAACAACTCTATTAAATTCCTTGAATATATATTTCTATTTTAGAAGAGTGAACAGTAAGGTGGGGAAAATTGACTAAACAAGGTCAGAGAGAAGATTTGATTTTGAGAAGGGTTCATATAAGTGTCATCCTGAGACCTGTTAGCTGTCAGCTATTTGTGGGAAACTAAAAGTGCAGGGAAGGTGAAGATGTAAGAAGCTTTACAATGGAAAGGCCTTAGCTGATTCATAATTCTTTTTGAATTCATTTTATGAAGTATTGAAAGTGTAAGAATTAAAATAATAAGCATTTACTTCTGAGCCATTTTTGTCATGATTAAGTGGTAAAAGTTGCACTTTAGTGGAAATTAATTGCATGTAATGAAGAATTGTTCCAATTAGAAACAGTACTCCAGGGCGCCTGGGTGGCTCAGTTGGTTAAGCGACTGCCTTCGGCTCAGGTCATGATCCTGGAGTCCCTGGATCAAGTCCCACATCGGGCTCCTTGCTCGGCAGGGAGTCTGCTTCTCCCTCTGGCCCTCTTCCCTCTCCTGCTCTCTGTCTCTCATTCTCTCTGTCTCAAATAAATAAATAAAATCTTTAAAAAAAAAAAAAAAAGAAAGAAACAGTACTCCGTCTAAATTACTTATTTTTTATTACCTATGTGTTTATAATTTGCAGTTGTCATTTAACTTTTTTCAAATATTACTTATGCCTCAATTCTACTCTTTTTTGGACATGTATGTTAGACCATTTATCAGTGTCCTACAAGTCTTTCGCTTAAAAAACAAATTTTTTTCTTTCTGTGCCTCAGTTTAGATGATTTTTATTGACCTGTAATCAATTTTCACCTATCTTCTTTTTTCCAGTCTATTAGATCTGTCCAATGAGTCTTTAATTTCAGATATTATATTTTGTAATTCTAGAATGTCCACCTGGTATTTTTTGTAGATTCTTCTATTTCTCTGTGGAAATTCTTCATCTTTCCATTCCATACATTTCTCCCCGTCTTTTCCTCTATTTTCTTTAACATTTAACAGTTAATATTCTTGTTTGTTAATTCCAATACTGGGTCATCTTCAGGTCTGCTTCTGTTGGCTTGTTTTCCCCTTGATTATAAGTCATATTTTCCTGCTTCTTTGCATATCTTAAAATGTTTTACTCTATGTCAGTCACTGTATATAAGAAGAATATATAAACTGAAGTTGATGTTTCCCCTGAAGAGGAAGCATGCTGTTTTCTGTCAGGCAGTTGGATTATTACCTCAGTTCAATCAGTAACTGAGCTAGATTAGGCCAAGGTTTCAGCTTTAGATAAACTTAGTTCATCATGGGTTTCAAACATCTTGGTAGGAAGAACTGTCCTATTTTTATTATAGGCTTCTCCCTCTCCTGAGATACTCTTCCAAAGGCCTTGTAATTTTGGGTGATTTCCTTCTGCCTTTCCAGCCCAACCTTCTGCACTACACTAACACTCGGCAGAAGTCCCATAGGGGTAAACGAGTTTATACATTCAGGTTCCTCCAGATTCTATCACATCAGTCATATTTGGCCATGAAAAAGCTCTTCTGGTTTCTCTTTTCCCAAGCAGAGTACTTTTGTCTATGGCACGCTCAATCCCGAACTCATGCCCAGACTTGGCACATGCTTCCAGGAAGAAAAATGGCTCTTCTCTTTCTGGGATTTAAATCCTCTGGACCTGTCTATGTCCACAGCATTCTTATGCCCTTTTTTTTCCCCCCCACTTAATGCCTTTTTAAAAACCTTGTGCTATTTGAAACTTACTTGTTTTTTCCCAGTTGTTATTGTGGGAGTGATAGTCTGCTCTTACCTTGTATAAAAACTGGAAGTAGAAATATATCTTTCTGATAAATATATAAATATTTTTTTCATGAAAGAATTGCTCTAAGTTCCAGCAAAAGCTGTGTGGCATTTCTTTAAATTTCTTTATTATTCATCTTTTAACTTTCCTTAAGTAACATATCAATACTATGTGATCATTCTGTATGTACAAGATTGAACTGGGTATAGCCAAGTAATCATTTTAATTTTATCTACCTGACAAATGCAGGTGTGTCTGTTGCTGATCGGGAGGCCAGTCTGGAATTAATTAAGTTGGACATATCCCGTACATTTCCATCCCTTTACATCTTTCAGAAGGTGAGGGTTTCTAATCAGTTGTAACTACTTTTTAAATTTTTTTGTAATCCGAGGCAACAAATTCTCAAAAGCCTTTTTAAAAGGCAAAACCATAAAAATTAGAGACATTTATATAAAAGTGTGAAACTAGTAGGAAAATTCTAAAGGAATTTCTGTTACTTTGTTCCATTGACTGAATGCATTGCATTTAGCATAGCCCATATCTTTATTCATTAAGGTGAATTTCTTTGTCTTACTTTTTATTCTGTAAGATATTTGAATTTTAACATTTTTGATTGCTCAGTTGGTAAAATGTAAAGAACATTTTCCCAAATCTTAGTTTTCCAGAATTACTATTGAAATACGAAAAAATGGTTCATAAAAATGATTTTGTGCATAGGCTGTCATTAGTTGCTAATACTTTATGAGAAGTGATTACATTTTGTATGTACTTTATATTTCACACGTGGAATTTCTCTATTTAGACTGATAAAATGAAATAAAAATTTTTATCCTTTAAGATTAAAATTATTAATAAACTTAATTTGATGTAGCTTGATGGTTTCCTTTTGCTAAAATTGTATTGTATGAAATGAAACAGTCTGTTTTCATCATAATCCTATTGTACCAAATCTAGAAATCTTTAAAATAGTACACAGACTGTATAACTTGCATCCATCAAGTGAGTTTATTTGGCTTTTTTTGTTTTTCAGGATTAAATATTTTTATTAATTCTTTAGAGAACACATCTTACAGAGTGTATTTAGCATATTTCTGACGGTGAAACAATATACTAACTAAAACTACTCATTTAGGAAATGCTGAAGTTTATTTAAAAATTACTTATTTGGGAATTAACTTACAGACACTTATTTGCATAGTTTGACATTTCATTTTTCTCTCCTAAGGGTGGCCCATATCATGATGTCTTACATAGTATCTTAGGGGCATATACGTGTTACAGACCTGATGTTGGTTATGTAAGTACTTGCTTCAATCTGGTTTTTGAATATAAACATTTTATCTATCTTATCAAAGTATCTTATGTTGTACTAGCTCCCAAATGTCTGTATCTCTCTGTCTTATTTTTCTCGGGCCTGTCAATTGACCCAGAGACGAATCTTCCCAGGGGCTTGCGAGACTGCCTGCCAGATTTCTGGGAGAGCTACTGGGGGCTTTATTATTCAGTTTGGAAACTTTTCTTAATTGCCACTGCTGTTGGTGTGGTGCCTCCTCCCTATGCCTGTGCCTCTAGAGATAAACTCCTTATATTATGTTGGGTTTGGGGAAAGATAGGCACCTGTCCGTATAGAATAGAGGAAGGGATTTGCTCCTTTTATAAATTTTCAACCAATCCTTTGGTTGGAACTTTAGTCTTACCCCCAATTTCAGAGGGGCATAATAACTTCAGTTTCTGAGCCTTCCAGATTTGTGGTAGAATTGGTTTGCTACTTATTGCTTCCTCTGCAGATATCTTAGTTTCAACATTCTCCATTTAGTTACAATTTCTAGAATGCTAGTGACATTTTTTTTTTAAGATTTTTTTTATTTATTTATTTGAGACAGAGAGAATGAGAGAGAGAGAGCACATGAGAGGGGGGAGGGTCAGAGGCAGAAGCAGGCTCCCTGCCGAACAGGGAGCCCGATGCGGGACTCAATCCAGGGACTCCAGGATCATGACCTGAGCCGAAGGCAGTCACTTAACCAACTGAGCCACCCAGGCACCCGCTAGTGACATTTTTATTTACTGTTTATATTATTTTCCATTCTCTTTGTCCTCCTAGGCTAATATTTATTTTTTTCTTTAACGTCATTTTAGTTGGATTTGGGAGGGATCAAAGAAAAATGTGAGTGTTCAGTTTGCCATGTTTAATTGGAAGTCATAAAACCTCATCTTCTCACCTTTGTCTTTTTTTTTAATTTTATTTATTTATTAGAGAGAGTGAGCGAGAGAGAGAGTGTGCAAAAGCAGGGGGGGAGGGGCAGAGGGGGAAGCTCCCGGTGAGCAGGGAGCCCAATGTGGGACTCAATCCCAGGACTCTGGGATCATGACCTGAGCCAAAGGCAGATACTTAATAACTGAGCCACCCAGCCATCCCCAAAATAAAATCTTTAAAAAATGTGAACATTACATGTTTTTACTATTCTATGACATAATACATGAGCAAGAGAGTTTAGACTCTTCATTCAGATTTCACTTTCTCCATAAGGACTACTTGGACCATCTTCTTTAATATAAAATATAATATAATATATAATATAAAACTTGCCCCATTCCCAAACTTGGCACTTCCCCCCTTTATTTGTCCTGTAGCCGTTATCACCTTTTAATGTAACATGATTTATTTGTTTGTTGTTTATACAAAGGTCATGATCCCAGAGTCCTGGGATCAAATCCCTGCATCAGGCTCCTTGCTCAGCTGGGAGCCTGCTTCTCTCCCTCTGCCTGCCATTCCCCCTGCTGGTTCTCTCTCTCTCTCTCTCCCTGGTAAATGAATAAATAAAAATATTTTTTAAAAGAAGGTTTTATTTTTAAGTAATCTTAAAATTACCCAGTATGGGGCTCAGATTTACAACCCTGAGATCAGGAGTCGCATGCTCTACCAACCAAGCCAGCCAGGTGCCCCTATAATGTTCACATTTTTAAGTTGACATTTAAATTTCTTTCATCATGAGTTTATAAAGGATTTAATTTTTAGCACTTGCTAAGTATTATTTTAAAATAAAACTCTCGTATCTTTTTAAAAAAGTGTAGCCAATGGAATTTAAACAGTATAATGATTTTATATATCTCATCCATTTAAAGAAAAACGTATGAGATATGTAGCTGTCAAATAACTATGTTGTACACCTGAAACTAATATATGTCAAGTATACTTTAATTTAAAAAAAAAAAAAAAAAAACAGGGGCGCCTGGGTGGCTCAGTCGTTAAGCATCTGCCTTCGGCTCAGGTCATGGTCCCAGGGTCCTGGGATTTGGCCCGCGTTGGATTCCCTGCTTGGCGGGAAGCCTGCTTCTCCCTCTCCCACTCCCCCTGCTTGTGTTCCCTCTCTGCTGTGTCTCTCTCCATCAAATAAATAAAATCTTAAATATATATATATATATAAACAAGCCCTATATTAATATTTTACAAATTATGCAGATTAGCTCTTTGAATTCATGTAAAATGACCACAATATAACCTGACAATGCCAAACCTTAGTGGCAAACCAGTCAGCCAAATCACATTTATTTTATAAGATAAGAGAATAGTATAAACTATGTTGGAATATATATTTCATATTATTTGACAAAAGAGGTTTTTAATTACATTAATGAATAACACATGCTGAATCTATCAGTAAATCACACAAAAGTTTTATTTCTGGAATTTATTCAGTATATCTTGAAAAAAATTGGTAATAGTTCATATTCCAGTTGTGAACCAGCTTAAAAGAACCAAGGGCACCAATCTATATTACTATTTTCTTTATTTGTTCTCCTTGGGACTCTCCCTCAGTGGCTGTGCATTCTTTGATAGAAGGTGGTATGGAAGAGGTGAGGTCACCAAATGAAAGCTGTTACTACTCATCTCTGTTCTACATATAATGAAATTCAGTCCTATTTCTATTCACCTGTGACAGGAAGCCATGAGCTTTCTCCAAACGGTATTTCGAATTATCCTTTTGTTTCACATTTCATGCTTCAGAGCAGTTCACCGTCATAAATTATAGGATGAGTGAGGACTGTGACTTTCACTTGCTACTGTGAATGTAGTGACATTCTTAGGCAAACCATGTGTAGAAAGCAAACGTGTAAATGGAGGATCTGGGAATGGATTCCCTTAAAATAATCCATGATGGGGTACCGTGGACTCTCTGGAAAGTATTCTTTATGTGTTTCCAGGGCGCCCTCTTCCCAGTTTAAGACCACGGCTGTCTAGATTGTTGAATTGTATTCTTTTTCTGCTGTGAGGAAATGGTTATAAGTTCCTTCTGAGTAGAATAAAACTCTAGAATCTTGAGTATCAGCTGTCTGTAGGTCCTCTAAGACAAGCTTTCTCCTTTGCAGCAAGGGAGTAGGTAGTTATTATTTTGCCTGGACTGTGTCTACTGTAAACTGGGGTGGGGCTGGAAGGTCCGTATATCATAATCATAAAGGTGGAAGTGAGAAGACACATTTCCCAGTATC
The DNA here is from genome assembly GCF_054177405.1 of Leptonychotes weddellii. NCBI lineage: Eukaryota > Metazoa > Chordata > Mammalia > Carnivora > Phocidae > Leptonychotes > Leptonychotes weddellii. The sequence goes on along the minus strand of NC_138374.1, from coordinate 29,780,006 downwards.
TCAGGGGGAGTCAAACTGTAGACCAGGATTCAGATATTACTGTAAGAACTTTGTAAGCTTTGTAACTTTCCCACATTGATTTTTCATTATAGCTCTCCATTTATCTATAGTGATTATCAGCAAAACTAAAACAAGAAAGATCCATGTGCATGTATGCAAGGGGAATAAAGAATGGGGAATCTGAGTAGATGACCTCCTCCTATGACCTAGGCAGGCATAAGGGAAGGAAGAAAGACTTCAAGAAACAGAAAGGTGGTGGGTTACACAGGTACTTCAATGGGTGAAGTTTTACTACTTCTTTTTTTTTTTTTTTAAAGATTTTATTTATTTATTTGACAGAGACAGAGACAGCGAGAGCAGGAACACAAGCAGGGGGAGAGGGAGAGGGAGAAGCAGGCTTCCCGCTGAGCCGGGAGCCCGATGTGGGGCTCGATCCCAGGACCCTGGGATCATGACCTGAGCCGAAGGCAGTCGCTTAACCAACTGAGCCACCCAGGCACCCTTTTTTTTTTTTTTTTTTTTTTTAAGTAACCAAATGCCCGATGTGGGGCTTAAACTCACAACCCTGAGATCAAGAGTTGCATGCTTTACTTACTGAGCCAGCCAGGTGCCCCTAAAGTTTTACTTCTTAAGCTGAGTGGTCTATACATAAACTGTTGTTGTTGTTGTTGTTTTTAATTGTTTGTGGGGTTTTGGTTTGTCAAATTTTTATTTTGAATAACTTAAGCCTAACAGAAAAGTTGCCCTAGCTTCATCCCACCCCCACTTCCAAGATCCATTCAGAGTTATATGTGGCGTATTGCCTTAGTCTCCTTTAATCTAGAACAGTTCTTTAGCCTTTTCTGTCTCTCAGAACTATAACACTTTGAAAAGTCAAGCCTGTAACACTTTTTTTTTTTAAGATTTTTATTTATTTATTTGACAGAGAGTGAGACAGCGAGAGAGGGAATACAAGCAGGGGGAGTGGGAGAGGGAGAGGGAGAAGCAGGCTCCCCGTGGAGCAGGGAGCCTGATGCAGGGCTCGATCCCAGGACCCTGGGATCATGACCTGAGCCGAAGGCAGATGCTTAACGACTGACCACCCAGGCACCCCAAGCCTGTAACACTTTTGATACTTTTACAGTAGTTTCCTGACCATTTCCTCATGATTAGATTAAGGTTATACATTTTTCATAGAAATACTACATAAATGATGTGCTCATTTTGGTACATCACATCACAAGTTGATAAAACATTCAGAATATTCAGAAAAATTGGACTTTGAAGATACTTAAGAAATAACTTTATTTTTCTTATTTTCTTGTCATGTATGCAAAAGAGTGATACATGATAAATCTGAGTGAGCTTCAAATAGCTCTGTGATTTCATGCATCATCAAATAAAAATTCTGGGAAAGCATTGTCTTTAATAGGCAACATTTTCCTTTTTTAGTGTTATGTAAAGTAGTGTTTCTTAAACAGCATCTTAGATTCAATTAAATATATTAATTCCTTTATTTGCTACCTGTCTGTTAGAGACACCTAACAGTTTGCCCCTTGCATCTAACCCGCAAATTTTGTGGCATTAAGAATATAATTGTGAACAAACAGACATGGTCTTGTCTCTGTACTGTTTTAGTTTCCTATTATTGCCATAACAAATTGCCATAAACTTAGTGGCTTTGAACAATACCAATTTATTATCTGGCAGCTCTGGAGATGAGAAGTCTGAAAGTCAAGGTATTAGCAGGGTTGTTTTCCTTCTGGAGGCTCTAGGGAAGAATCCATTTCCTTGCCTTTTCAAGCTTCGAGAAGCCGCCTACATTCCTTGGCTCTTGACCCCCTACCTCTGTCTACAAAGCCAGTCGTGTAGCATCCTCATATCTCTCTGTGACTCTCCTACCTCCCCATTTCCTTCTTTCATTTATAAGGACCCTCATGATGATTACATTGGGCCCACCCACATAATCGAGGATAATCTTACCCTCACAGAATCCTTAATTTAATCACATCTGCAAAGTCCCTTTTGCCTTGTAAGATAACACTTTCACAGGTTCCAGGGACTAGGATGTGGATATCTTCCTGGGCATGTTATTCTGCCAACCACAGGCTCTATCCTCACGGAATTTATACTCTGAAAAATCAAATAGGGGATTACTGTAGATTTTGTAAAGAGCACTCAGAAGAAGCCAGAGAGGTAGGAGGAGAACAAAGAAATACTGGATCACAGAAGCAAAGGGAATTCTAAGAGGGTAGAAAAGTGCCCATTGGGTTTTACAAGTTATTGGTTATCCTGGCAAGAGGAATTTCAAGATCGGCTAGTAATGGAGTGGGAATCCAAACTGACGTGTGCTGAAAATAAAAATTTCAAAGGGAGCTGAGAATTCTATACTCTGAATGCTCTTTTAGAGTGAAAAACAGTAATTAGAAGACCAAACTAATCTTATCTAAAATAGTGATTGTAGGCAAACCTTCAAAACATTTGGCTGGGAAAAAGAGACAGTGGTTTCATTGTAAATACTGTTAGTGTTGTTTTTGGGTAAGTGTATTATGCAAATCTCTACCAGAAGTAAGTGCCTGATGAAGTTTCTTTAAAGAATGAGCAGCAGTTCCATATCACTTATCTGCTCAGAAATGTACAGCAGTTGTCCATAACTCACAAGCAAGCGTCTGTGTAGCTGAGCTTTTTCCTCAAGGCTTTCTACTGTTTGTAACTGCATCCTGCTTAAGTTCTACCAGTATAAAGATTGTGCTCCAGCTGGGCTGGTCCTTGTGTCTTTGCTCATATTCCTTTCTTTCTTGGGATGGTTTTTTCTTATTTCTTTGTCCTGCTTTTCCAGGAACCCAGCCTTCCTGTCCACCCTCCCACCACCTCTTCTGTCTTAGAACTTCAGCAGCACTTCTCATATATTTCTTTTATTCTTGGTTCCTCACTTTCTACCTCAGACAGAGGTGCTGTGACAATGAAGACAGTCACCGGATTTTCACTACCCTCTACTTTGAAAGACTTCAGATTGAGAGAAAATCAAAGCGAGATTAGTGCACGGAGATAGGCTTTTGTAGCAAGTAAAAGCTGATACTTTCTTTTTTTCCAAAATTTTCCCTAATTCTTTTTAAACCATAGCACATGAACAAGAAATTTAGGATTAGGGAGATTTCATAGTTATTGGCAGGTCCACTGTATTTACTTTCATTGACAAATAGAAAACTTGATTAATTCTACTTTAATATCACCTTATAATTTTTAAGCAATACAATAATATAAACTGTTCAGAATTATTATTGTAAGCACATTTTGATTAATTTCTTTTCTCTTTGAAGGTCCAAGGGATGTCCTTCATAGCAGCAGTTCTCATTCTCAATTTGGAAGAGGCAGATGCCTTCATTGCATTTGCAAACCTCCTCAATAAGCCTTGCCAGTTGGCCTTTTTTCGTGTGGATCACAGCATGGTATGAACATTTGGAAGGAATCGTGTTTTCCTTTGACTGTCAGTTTCTATAGTCTGAATGCTCTTTTAGAGTGAAAAACAGTAATTAGAAGACCAAACTAATCTGATCTAAAATAAGTTTTTCATTGAACTATAGTTTTACAAATGCTTGATGAAAAGACTCAGAAGTGCTAAGCAAGATTTTCTTTTAATTTATTAAGGATTTAATTTCTCTATTTCTAAAGTATACTCTTTAATAACTTTATTGATATTTCTATCTTTAGATGTTGAAATATTTTGCAACATTTGAAGTATTTTTTGAAGAAAATCTCTCCAAACTATTTCTTCATTTCAAATCTTACAGTCTTACACCAGACATATACTTGATAGACTGGTAAGTCATCACATAAATAAAATACAATTAAAAGAAAAGTATAACTTCTTGGGTATTTTAGGAACTAGAGTAAATCTCATGCACATGATTATACATATAAAAACTCCTTCCCTTACAAAGAGAGAAACGCTGACATTTTTGTGGGGAGGCATTTGATTAAGAACATGGACTCTGGGCTAAAATCAGAATCCCTCAGTTTGTGTTTTAGTTTCTTATCTATAAAATGGGAGTAGTATCTGTATCTTGGGTTGTAGTGAGAGTGTTTTACTTGATTTATCTCCTTCAGTGCCTGCATGCTACGCTCTCAGAGGAGAGAGCCATTTCTTTATCATTCTTAACACACAAGAGCTTATGATAGTTATGATAGTGTTTCTTTTTTTTTCTTTCCTTTTTTTTTTTTTTTTAACTGAGGGCTTTGTTTTTTTCAAGGCTTTATCGTGCTTTTTGACAGAGGAGTGATGCCTTATTTAGGTGCTAGTGTCTTTTTTTCAACATTGCAATTACAACTCTTCCTTGCCGAGGAGTCTTGTGAGCCATCACCAGTTGATTATAGAATGGTGGGGTGGTGAATTTTGCCAAAGGGATGGAGCAATTATCTTAAGATAGGTTGTTAAGAGTACATATGAAACATTCAAACCTTAAATCCCATTCATCAATTCGGTGGATTTCATGAAAATGATACTAAGTTTTCATACATAATTAATGGCCTTGATCAAATATGCTATATTATATTCCCAGTTGTTTGGGGCTTCTTTTATTTAAGCTTTTTAAAAAACTTAGTTATATTTCAGTGTGTTCTTTTTTTCTCCCAGTGCAAAAAAGGTGGTTTTATTAAAGCATGGGGACAAGACCCAAGGGCAAAAGAGCTGCTTCAGTGTATATTCTTTTCTGTTTCCACTAGGAACATTAAGAGTTCTTCTGGGAAGGCCCCAAGATAATGGGGAGAAGAAAGGTTTTATGTTATGAGACCCAGAAGCCCAAGGTCAAATACTAAATCTGTAGAGAAAGGGGGAAAATACTCAGTTGTCAGTCTGAGGAGTGTGAACATAAGGCAAACCAGTATCACAGTTGGTAATAGGGAGCAGAATGTAACTAATAATACTGTGCACGTCCTAGGCACTGCTGATACCTGCTGTCATTTTGAGCAATGAATTACTATTCTCTGTACTACCAGGGGTGTGCTTTTATTATGCAATTAAATACGTGTTTATAATTGAAGAAATAGACATGGATTTTTGTTTCACTGCCTTTGTTGAACTTACTACATACAAATCCCAGGATCAATCATGCAAGAAAAAAGGAATGAATAAGTGGCAGTGCTAAAGGCTAGGGGTAGGGAGGAGGGGGGCAAAGAGCCTTTAGTTCCCTTCCTCAAGTTTCATCAGCACTACCTCAAATAAACACGGTCTTTGTAAAGAAAAATGTGTACTTTGGAAGCACCTGGCTCAATCAGTGGGGCATGCAACTCTTGACCTCAGGGTTGTAAGCTTGAACCCCACATTGCGTGTAGAAATTACTTAAAAAAAAAAAAAAAAAAAAAGGTGTGCTTTGCCAAGGCAGCTTCAAGAGAAGTTCTTTAGCACCTACTGTCCCTATTTCCCCAACCAGAATGCCGCCCTGAAGCACCACTGGATAAAGAATGACATGATCAGACATTGTCAGAAAAGATGGGAAAAACCATTTTGGTGATTCTGTTGGAGCTATACATGCTCCAAAAGAAGTAGTAAGTAAAGTTTGGTAAAGGGGGAAAAAACCAGTAGATGTTTGTGGTAGGAGAAAAGAGAGAAGTCAGATTATGATTTTGTATTTAGGTTACTAAAAGATGATACTTGGATTCCTCATACAATAAGTAACTTTTATTGAGCCTTTCTTATGTGCCAGGCACTGTTCTGAATACATTTGTTCCTTTAATTTTCAAAACAATCCTGAGAGGTAGGTAATATTATTCTTTGTTTACTAATGAGGAAACGGAGGCACAGCAAGGGTGGATATCTTGCTCAAGGTAACATCACTAATGTCAGACTCAGACATTCTGGTTTCAGAGCCCATCCCCTTAACCACTAGGTGTTTTTGCCACTCTCATTTGTATTAGGACATGTCTCTGTGGAAGGTTGTAAATTACTTTTACTTACTTTCCTACTATTCAAATTCTTTGAAAGAAGGAGCCATATTTTATTTATCTTTTTATCCCTAATTAAGCACTGTTCTTTTTATAGAGAGATGATTAATAAGTGAATGAATAAATGAATGAAAAATTTCAATGACTCTTTTCTCCCTAATTTTAGGATCTTCACACTATATAGCAAATCACTACCACTTGATCTGGCCTGTCGAGTCTGGGATGTATTTTGCAGAGATGGGGAGGAATTTTTATTTAGGACTGGATTAGGAATCCTCCGATTATATGAAGATATTCTCCTACAAATGGACTTTATTCATATAGCACAGTTTCTAACTAAATTGCCAGAAGATATCACATCAGAAAAGCTGTTCAGCTGTATTGCAGCCATTCAGATGCAGAATAGCACCAAAAAATGGACTCAGGTAGAGTGACCTTTTCCTACTTCTTCTAATGGATGTGTTAAAACAATCAGTTGGCTTCTTATAAAAAAATTTATTTCTCAAATGTTAGTGCTTAATTAAAAAACAGCAAAAAATAATTTTTGACTTTGAAAAGGCAAGAGTTTAAAGCAGATTGCTCCTCTTTCACCTATCCAATAGTATTTGGAAGTTTTATTTTTATGTAAGTCCAGTAACTTTGGTTTGTTTTTTTTATTCTTTTTTTTACTTTGGTATTTCAAATAGACAACAGTTGTATCAGTCACATACTGGATGGCTCAGTTGGTTAGACATCCAACTGGGTGGGTGGCTCAGTTGGTTAAACGTCCAACTCTTGGTCTCAGCTCAGGTCTTGATCTCAGGGTCATGAGTTCAGGCCCCATGCTGGGTTCCACGCTAGGCATGGAGCCTACTTAAACAAAAACAAAAACCACCTACCTTATGCTAAGTATTTGCAATAGAATATAATGTATGATCCTGGCTTTTTAGATGCTTAGTCCTGTTAGGGAAGCAAACATTGGCAGTCTAAGTTAAGTGCCATAAAAGCATTATCACTTGCTCCTTGAATGATAGACCGTAGGCATCATAAGCTCACAGTTTTATTGCTTATGAAAGTGAAATGTAAGAATATGGATCCAGAAAATGTTCTGTTACCAAATAGTAATTTCAGAATATTTGGCCAGTGATGAAAACTGAAATCTAATTATATACCATAAAATTGGGCTGAAACGAACAAGAGGATTTAAGAATAGCAGTCTTCCAGAGGACTTCCAGAGGAGTTAAATATACTAAAGCTTTTTCATATTAATAAACTATAGTTACTTCAATCTCTTTAATCTATGTGGTAGTTAATTTTGAGGATTAATCTTTCCTTTATATAATTTCCAGGTCTTTGCATCTGTAATGAAGGATATTAAAGAAGGAGACAAGAATAATAGTCCTGCTCTGAAAAGCTAATCTTCAAAATTAACAGACTAATTGAAACATAAATAATGTTGTTTTGATAAAAGTTTTTCGTTTCCTATGTAAAAAGCATGGAAGAAAATGTTGGCGAAATCTAAAAGAATCAAGACATGGGAAACTGCTGATTTTGAATTCCATGGCTGAAGTAAATGAAATGAGTAACCGATTGACAGTATTAATAAAAAAGTATTTTGTAGGGAGAGCCATTTTACAAAGGGAAAAGTTTAAATGGCTAGTTCATACTCCATAATTTGGAGTGGAACAGTTTAATGCAATAAACTTTTTTAACAGCTTTGGAGATTATTCAAATTTTTACATCTTTTCTTTTTTAACAATTAACATAAAAGCACTTTGGAGGTCAGAGCAGGATTGTTAACTTTAACTTCCAAAATACTATTTGAAATAAACACCTTAATACAAATATTATCTCCAGTTCCAACCTTTTGAAGATGTTAGAGACCAAGAGAAAGCAACTTTGATTGTAAATTATTTAAGTCACTGAAGTTGTTGCCTTCATTCACAGGTTGGGGCAAATTTGGGTTTTCTGGGAACTGGAAACACTGGTGGGAGCTTGTTTCACATTTATTTAGGTGTTTTTCTACAGTATCAGGTCTGTTTGTTTTTGAAGAAAAATTGTTTCTTAAGTAATTCCTATCACTCAAAGAATTTTAGCCTTTCTGTTTCTAGTCTGAGGAGTTATTCATCTAGTAATTTAAGGAAGCTAACTGGTAGAAGGAAAGTTCTTTGCACTTTAGTGGACTGAAGACTTGATTTTGGAAGTAAGTCCATATATATAAATGAGATTTTTCACTGGTAAGAGTAAAACATATGAATTCTGAGAGTTCTGAAATAGCATGCTACTTGGCAAGACTTTAAACTTTTTAGTTAAAATTCCTTCACTGTCTGTAGAAACAAAATTTAATTCTAGTTTTAAATTCGAAATCTTAATATGTAGCCAAGTCTATGACTTGTAAAACACTGTGCATAATTTTCTAATCAATGGAAATAAGCGTAAAAGAAAAAGATAAAATTAACTTTTTTCTAATGAGTCTAACTTTGATGGTATAGTGGATAAAGAAATTATTAATTATTGGTAAATCAATATGAAATTTATTGTAATATGTTTAATCCTTGAACCTAAAATAAGTCACTTGAGTATTATAAGTGATATCTGTATAACGTGCTCTTTGGTTAATAATTAGATGTACAGTGTGCTTTTATGTTTGCAGTTTGGTTTAAAACAATACTTGAGCATACTATTTCTGTTAGTGGTATATAGTCTTCAAACTAACAAGCCTGACAACCTTGTTAGTTCAGTGACTGCCTCTTTAGGAGTATGGGACCAGATGGTGTCCATATATTTTTACCCCATGGGTCATTCTAGCCTAGGGACCACTAGTGGAACCGTCAGAAGTTAACTCCTATCTTAGGAGCTTACTTAGTGGAAACTGGTATTGTAATAAATATTGAGGGAGTACCCAGGGTCTTAATAGGTTTTAGAGTGACATTTTAACTCTGGTAACTACTTCCTTGATATTGGTGGCCCTGATCAGAGGGAATGTAATCCCTGGCAGTAATCTCACTGAAGTTATATTACCTGCTTAAATTTAATCTTACTTGTGAGTATTTGTTTCCTGAGTTTGACCTAAATTACTGTATTTCTTTTTCTCATTTTTATTATTGTACAGTTTCTTTACCTTTCAAGTATAAATGTGTATATAAAATGTAAATATACAAGGAATTCACTAAAAACCACTATTAATAATTACTGTGTAAATAAAACTTGTAAGCAGAGTAATTACTTGAAATGTGTCTTCATTACTTTCGGGGATAACTGGTTTATTTAACAACATTTGGAGGAAGAAAAAGGAGTAATTTTTTTTCCCCCCAGTTTCTCTTCCAAGGGGTATTCTAGTCTTTCAGCCTCTTGAGACTCTCAATACTGGCAGCTCAAATATTATCCTGTATCTTCCTTTGAACCTCCTATACGGGCAGTATAGGGTTATTCAACATGGTCAGTGTATGACAGGGGTTTTTTGGTTAAAGTATATTTTCAATTAAAAAATAAGTTTTCCTAAAATCTTCAAGATTATGTGAAATTTAATATGTATAACATGTTTCATTAGTCTGTTTTATATAAGTATATATATAATTTCTTCATTGTCCTTTCAGCCCAGGTATACATTGTATTATTTAAGTGCTACTTAGAAGATCCAAGTAACTAGCGTAGTTTTCTAAAAGTCATAGAACATAATCATAATTTTTGCTGATTTATTTTGTAGTGATGATCTTAATATGATGTTATTGGTTTGGGTATATTTGTTTGGTTTTACAAAAGTTAGGTAGCATTTGCAAAAGGGCATTGAGATTTTCAAGCCTCTGACTTAGGATAATAGCTTCCATTGTAGCTTAGGAATTGATGCTATTTTTATCTAGAGCAGTTAATGTTTTAGAGTCTATACTATTGGAGGGTATAATTCTAAAGCATATAATCATGGAATAATTTATATTCATAATGCAGTATGGTTTGATTTTTCTTATTTTTGATTGGATAAAACTATTTTATATTCCATGAGCATATTCAGACAGCAGAGATGGGTGTAAAAGAGGCAAAAAAGCCATGTGACAAAATAGTATTGGGAAATCAACTTTTAATTTGCCATGACTAGTTGACAAAAACAGTGTCAGAAAACAAAATCTTACCTCTGGGGAAAAGTGATTTTTGTATCAAATTTGTATTATTTTGATGTTGTCAAAGCAGTGTCCAAAATATGAATTCCCAAATGTAGTAAAACTTCATTAGAACTGCACTGCTTCACAACATGTGAAAACAAAAATTAAAATAGAAGATTTTAGGGAAACTAGTGACTTCAGAGAGAGAAGAAAACCTGGCCCTTTAAAAATATTGTTTGTTTACTAACAGTGTAATTGCAGTAGAAGTGAATTACTTGGTACTTTGAATGAAAGTAGGAACGTTTGCTAAGCCCTGCTAAACACTGCCTCTTAATATTTTGATAGGCTAAATAAAATTGCAAGACTTAAGAAGTTAGCAAAATTGCTTTTCTTTCCAAACATTCTACCACTCATATTTATCTTCCCTCAGTTCCAATTAGTAAGGTTTTACTGTTTTCATTTCATTCTGTGGGTTGGGTTTATTTTCTAATAAATACCAGAAAGAAGTTTTGACTTTTAAAAAAATTGCATTACAAAGTGTTTTATTTGTTGAACATTTACATAAACAATGCTTTCATGATTTTATTTAAAAATGACTTTTGTACTATTGCATTGTATTTGGAAAATCATTTTTATAATAAAAATGTAAATGTAAGCTAACACAGATTTGAAAAAGTATATAAAATTGACAACAGTATTGTATATATGTTCTCATTTTTCATCTTCAGGCAGAATACTATACACAATGGTATTATAAAAGCAGAAAGTGAAGCTTCACTTTTTCCTGTTCTAGGCAATATTGATAATCAATATTGTAAGTAAATGATGTGTTTTGATTGTTACATAAATCCCAAGGCTTTTAATTTTAGCATCTATATTAAGAAACTTTGAAAGGGAAGTATTGACTTGATTAAAACCTTGTAGATTATATGTAGGGTGCCTGTGTTTGGACTTTGAAAGTGAGGAGAAAAATTGGAAAGTGTTTGAATGATAGGGTTTGTTCTATTCTTAAAGTAAACCAAGTGATTTTTAAATAAATTTTAGTGTAGAAAGGGAATTTCTCATTACTTTGTTGTAATGTTTCTTCTGATTTAATTTTTAAGGCCATTTATGTGAGCCCTTGAAAAGTAAACAGTTCTTATCAAATTTTTAATTAGACTACATGTTTTAGCCTTTTTTTTTTTAAGATTTTATTTATTTATATGAGAGAGAGCAAGTATAAGCAGTGGGGAGGGGTAGAGGGAGAGGAAGAAGCAGGCTCCCCGCTGAGCAGGGAGCCTGATGTGGGATTCAATCCAGGGACCCTGGGATCATGACTTGAGCCGAAGGCAAACGCTTAACCGACTGAGCCACCCAGGTGCCCCTGTTTTACTCTTTTTTAAAAATGCAAATCAAGGGGGTGCCTGGGTGGCTCAGTCGGTTAAATGTCTGCCTTTGGCTCAGGTCATGATCCCGGAGTCCTGGGATTGAGCCCCACATTGGGCTCCCTGCTCACTGGGGAGCCTCTTTCTCTCTCTCCCTTTGCCGTTCCCCCTGCTTGTGCTCTCTCTCTCTCTGTGTGTCAAATAAATTTAAAAAATGCAAATGAAATCCCATCATTTCCTTGTTCAAGACCCTTTAGTGGCATTCCTAATAATAACAGTCCAAACTCTTTTACCCAGGTCCTATCTGTTCTGGTCTCTGCCCTTCTCTACAATTTCAACAACCAGTCAACCTTATTAACTCTACTGCAGACCTCTGGATCTCTTGCCATTTCTCAATCCGCCAACATCCTATCTGCCTAATATCTAAGGGATTTTACTCTTACTGTTTACTCTGAAATGCTCTTTACCTAGGTCTTTGTATGGCTTACGTTCTTTACATTCAGGTCCCTGCTTCACGTCACCTCCTCAGAGTTGGACCTTTCTGTAAATATCCATCCTCTATCATTCTCATGACTTTACTCTCCTTCGTATTTTTTTCTAGTGTCTTTCACTTATCACTACTTGACATTGTTTTATATGTTTGTTATTTCCACTACAGTGTAAACTCAGATCAGAAACATTGTCTTTGTTTACCACTGAGTTGGTAGTACCCAAAGTAGTGCTTGGCACTAATCATGATGGATATGGATGAATAGATTGTTTTTATTTTAGGCCATTCGTCAGTGAACTTACCTTTCATTTAAAATATATCTATTAGATTATGCATGTAGCTAGAAACCCAACTCATAATATTTCTGGTTCATTCAGAAAGAAGGTTCAGCATTTAAAGGTTGGGTAGAAGAGAGTGAACTAATAGATGTCAGAAATAGGAATATCAGCAGAGTGTTGGGGTCAGAAAAAACAGGAGACAAGCATGTTTCCGTAAAGGAGTGATTGTGATAGTGTAAGGTGGCAGTGAGGTTGAGATGAGGACTGAGACATGCCCATTAAATTTAGCATTGATTTCTCTAGTTAGTTTGGTGTATGTTGAGTGTAGCAGCCAGACAAATGGTTGAGGAATCAGTGGGAGGCAAGGAAATAACATTGCTAGTGTAAATAATTCTGAAGTTATCTGTAAAGGGAAAGAGAAAGCAGACAGTAAATAGCTGGTGGGGAAAAAAGGAGGTTGCCTCTTTCCTTTTTTTAAGATGGGAGTGAATTAAGTATTTAAATATTAATGGAAGATATTCAGTAGAGGTTTAAGAAATAGAAAATAGGATAATATGTAATCTAAGATTCCTGAACAGGCTGCAGGGAAATGGATGCAGAGCATGACATAAGGGAAAGTGGAAAAGGTGTTCAGATGAAGGTAGGTTTGTAAATTTGGTGTTTGGAATCTGAAAGGAGAATTCTGACTGTAGCTATTGTTTACTTTGGGAGGTAGGCAGGAAGTGGGGCCATCTATTGTAGGCAAGAGGGAACATGGTTTTGTTTTTTGATTTGGGTTTTTTTTCCCCCTACTTCTACAACTGGGTGGATAAGTGAAACCATTAATATGAAAGGGATTCCTAGGAGAGGAAAACATTTTATGTGGGTGGGGAAAAATAATGACTGTAACATCTTAGAAGTAAATATCAGTGCTTCATCTGGACAGTCTGCTTCCGACTTTTGTATCCTACTCTCCCCTGCCAACTCTGCTTCAATCATACTGGCCACCTTCTAATACTCAAACATGCCCGAGCTTATGCTTGCCTTAGTCTCTTTGCACTAGCAATAGCTGCTTCTTGGACTTCAATGAGGGGTTCAGAACAAGTCTTCCCAGAATGTGCCTATTTTACATGCTGATTATTTTGAGCTGAAGACATGTAAGGCCCAAAAGCCTCAAGAAGAGTTTTTTAGGTTCCCCCTCAACTGCCTGAAAGAATTTACATAGAGGGCCTGGTCCAGGAAGAGAAATATCACCAAAGATAGTTACAAAGAATATGGACTAGATATGGTAAGCTGGTAAGATGGGTAGGGACTGTTTGTTCAAAGTTCTCTCTGTGTCCATTTCCCTATGCATGGCCTGGGGAACATTTGTTTACCAAACATTTGTTCACATTTTCGTGCAAATTGTCTTCCTTCCCTTTGAAGTCCCAGACCCCAACCCCTTCTTTGTAAAGAACTCAAATGGCGTATAAACTTCAATTGCCTGACTGTTGGGGAAATTCTTGTTTTCATTGTGGGGCTCCTGTATGTATGTAAGTAATTAAATTTGGTTTTCTTTTGTTAATCTGTCATAAGTCAATTTGATTAATAGCCCAGATAAAAGAACCTAAAGAGGTAGAGGAAAAGTTTTTCTTCCCCTACAGTTGGCTACCACAAAGGGAAAAACTTCTCTGGCTGGACAGTGCTCACTCTGAGGCTGCTACAGCTGAGAAATCCTGGGACCTCTGAAAAAAATCTGGCAGAAGGTAAGAATTCTTACCTCATCAGTCTCCCAGATCTTTGCCTGCAGGGTCTGGTGGACGCAAGAGTCCTTTGTTTTCCTTTTCTAAATTTAGATTAGCAGGAGGAAATATTTATGGAGCTAGTTACTTGGGTATAACAACTCTGGTAAAGATTTATTATGAGTACTCTTGATTTTTATTGATCCTTTTCCTCCCAGAGATGGTCACTGTTTTTCTTTGTCTCCATCTGTCTCTGGCATAGGCCCTGTAAGACAGCTGTTCAAGCCAACCTTACAGACTGGCGAGTTCACAGTCCTCACCAGACCAGCATCTGTGTAGACAAACTTTGTTGTGGTCTAATGGGCACATGAGGTAAAGGCTCTTGCTAAGGGACATCTGTGAAGCCAAAGCTGCAAAATTGGTGGGCCTGGGTCGAGCACTTAAGAGCGGTTAGAGTGCTCACCACCCAACTCAAAGACACATGTGTTAGGATAAGTTGGTCAACCTCAAGAAAATATCCATGCAACAAGGAATACACCACACAATCCCCAACCCAGCAGCACATCCTCCTTAGGTATTAGTTTAGCTCCAAGAGACCCAAGGATTAACGAAAGCTGTTAATGTGCATATGAGAAAAACCAGATGGAAGTTTTCCTTTTGTCTTATTCTGTCTTTTTTTTTTTAAGATTTTATTTATTTATTTGACAGAGAAAGAGATAATGAGAGCAGGAACACAAGCAGGGGGAATAGGAGAAGGAGAAGCAGGCTTCCCGCTAAGCAGGGAGCCCGATGCGGGGCTTGATCCCAGGACCCTGGGATGATGACCTGAGCCGAAGGTAGATGCTTAACGACTGAGCCACCCAGGCACCCCTGTCTTATTCTATGTCTTGAAAGCTTGGCTTTGTGACTAGTAGGAATATTGTCTCTGGTCTTGGACAACTGGAAGGTGCATGTACCAATGTGCATCTTGTGGGCCAGTTGAATTGACTGTGGTTCCCAGTGACAAAGTCACAAGCGGCATTCTCTTCATCTGACTGTGCCAGCTTCAGGGGAGCTTATCATAAGGGGCTTTTGTCATTTCAATCTTCATTGTTTTGTTGGTGCTGGAAAAAATCCCATTCCAGTAGTGCCTGCCCCGTGTCACAGATTAGTGGGTCTATGAATGGAGGCAACCAAGACATTGTTTTCACTGCACAATTCTTAACGTCTGTAACCCTGTGATGAGGGGCTTTACTTTCCTAGACTATCTTTGGAGTGAACTTTTTGGATCATGGGGGCTGCATCTTCTGCACCCACTCCAGGGATGCCTGTTGTGTTCATGGTAAAAATTTATTCTGATCCCGAAAGTTGCCTCTAGGTCTTCCCACAAAAAAGGCTTATTGAATTGAGTTGCTATTAGAATAAATATACCATTGTGGGTCTTACTCATCAATGGCCAGATGATGGATTTCTGGAACTACAAAAACTTTTACATTTGAAAAGTTTTTAGAAAGCTCTCATCCTAAATAACTGTCTTAAATGGTACCTATGGGGAGACCAAATTGAAAAGAGGACACAAGTATAATGGCTAGCCTTAGGGATTCCCTTAATAAGAGGAAAGAACAGAAATCGATCTTAGAACAAAAATTAAAAACCACATCTTATTTAAATCCTCCCTTTTCTTTCCTCTTTTTTTTTTTTTTAAAGATTTTATTTATTTATTTGAGAGAGAATGAGATAGGGAGAGCATGAGAGGGGGGAGGGTCAGAGGGAGAAGCAGACTCTCTGCTGAGCAGGGAGCCCGATGCGGGACTTGATCCTGGGACTCCAGGATCATGACCTGAGCCAAAGGCAGTCGCTTAACCAACTGAGCCACCCAGGTGCCCCTCTCTTTCCTCTTATACACATTTTTATGTCCAACTTTCTGTCCCTGACCCTTCAGATCTTTCGGATCTCTGGGCCCTGGGTCCAAGCCCCTCCTCTCAAAGCCCTACTCCATCTCCTCAGCCAATTCTCTTAGATCCTAAAACTTCTCCAGTTTCTCCAGAAAATCCCTTACATACCCAGCTGCCTGTGTGCACTTCCCTTTATTTGCAAGATTTACAATGAGCATTCTGGCCTGATCACCAGACCCAGGTTATGCAGGTTACTCAAATACTAAAAGCCAGGAAGTGAACTTAGCACAAGCACCTGAGAAGGGCGGTAGGGCTCTCTTTGCTGTTCCTTATAGCTCCTCCTACTTTCCAGGTCTCTGTAACCAGTCTCTGCCAACTTCAGGCATTCCTATGCTATGTACTTTGCAGATGTATCCTGGATCCCACCGTAAAGAATTCATGTCCCCTGGACAGCACCAGATCTTTTGAATTTTAAAGCCCTTTTACCTCTACTTTCAGAAGAGTCCAACAAATTTAGAGAGGAGTTGGAAAGCTTAGTGGCCATTAACGACCCCGTTCACAGGCACCTATGTTGGCTACTAAGGGGTGTTCTTCCTGCCCATGATTATACTGTAATTATCAGACAAGCCAGACAGCCCCCTGGGGAAAACCCCACACACAGAGGAAACAGATGGCCAGAATTTCTTCCAGGCCGTCCTACAAATGACCAGGAAATGGCTCAGCTGGAGGCTCATATTCAAGGCTTGATAGGAGCAATATTGGAGACTACCCCCTCCCCACAAAGTGAACTGGTCTAAGGTTGAATTTTGCACTCAGAAAGGAGAGCAAAGACCTTTCTTGAACGCTTTATACAGACTTGGCAGTAGCATACTGCACTGAACCCAGAAACCCCAGAACATAGAAATCTTTTAATTTCTGCTTTAGTGGGAAATTTTCTCCCTAGTATAAAAAAAAAGCATGGTGGTCCTGCCAATCTCTGAGGGTCATAAGGGAGAAAGCTACTCAATTCTTTGGAAATAGCTTACGGGAATACAAGAGGAGGGGTGCCTGGCTGGCTCAGTTGGTAGACCATGCGACTCTTGATCTTGGGGTTTTGAGTTCGAGCCCCATGTTGGGTGTAGAGCTAACTTTAAAAAATTAAAAAAAAAAAAAATACAAGAGGAAATGAGTTAAAAGCAACAATTCTTGCTTTGCAACTTGAACCTTCAGAAAAACAAAAGCATGACTCTGAGAGTAACGCAAAATCTACTTAGAGCCTTCCCCATTTGACTCCAGACAGTGGCAGATACTGTAAAAAATCAAGGAGAAATTTTGGAAGAAAAATTGTCCTGCACATAAGAGAAAGGAAAATTTAAGGAACAGAAACAGTCTCCCTAGACTCTATCACCCCCAGAAGGTTTTTTTCCTCCTGTGGGACAGTTCCCCCTCAAATGACAGGGCCAGCTGATTCTTCCACCCCAGAGTCTGCCATTAAGCCTAAAATAGAGAATTGGGAATTGGATTTCTTTCTTTCTTTCTTTCTCTGTTTCTTTCTTTCTTTTTCTTTTTCTTTTTTTCTTTCTTTCTTTCTTTCTTTCTTTCTCTTTCTTTTCTTTCTTTCTTTCCTTTCTTTTTCTTTTTTCTTTTCTTTCTTCTCTTTCCTTTCTTCCAAGATTTTATTTAATTTGAGAGAGAGGGAGTGAGAGAGAGAGAGAGTACAAGCAGGGGGAGGGGCAGAGGGAGAGGAAGAAGCAGAGTCCCCACTGAGCAGGGAGCCCAATGCGGAACTTGATCCCAGGACTCTGGGATCATGACCTGAGCTGAAGGCAGATGCTGAACTGACTGAGCCACCCAGGCGCCCCAAGGGAATTGGATTTCTTAATTGACACTGGTGTAACTTTCTCCACAATCTGCTCAGAGAATTTATCTCTACCTGTCACCTCTGATTCTATTCAAGCTATAGGAGTCCCTGGGCAACCTCTTTCACTGCCTTTATCCCAGCTCACCCCAATATCAAGCCCAGTGCGGGGCTTGATCCCAGGACCCTGGGATCATGACCTGAGCCGAAGGCAGAGGCTTAACTGACTGAGCCACCCAGGTGCCCCAGTCATGCTTTTCTGGTCTCCCAACTCCTTACCAGCATACCTTTCAGGTGGAGGTTTGTTATGTAAATTTAATGCCACTATAAAATATAATAAGAAAGGCATTTTTATTTCCCTATCCTCAAACCAAACCCCAGATTTCCTACTTTGCTTACTGGAAATTCATCTCAATTTAAGTTCCTCTGAAGAGAATGCATGTTTAAAATTTGTCCCAATTGGGGGCACCTGGGTGGCTCAGTCATTGGGCGACTGCCTTCGGCTCGGGTCATGATCCTGGGGTCCCGGGATCGAGTCCTGCATCGGGCTCCCTGCTCAGCGGGAAGCCTGCTTCTCCCTCTCCCACTCCCCCTGCTTGTGTTCCCTCTCTCACTGTGTCTCTCTCTGTCAAATAAATAAATAAATAATCTTAAAAAAAAAAAAAAAGATTAAAAGATGTCCCAGTTGGTGTGCCTGGCTGGCTCAGTCAGTGGAGCATGCGACTCTTGATCTCGGGGTTGTGAGTTTGAGTGAGTAAATATATACATACATAAATACATATGGTCCAAATTAATCTCTGGACTACACATGCACATGAAGTTGCATTGTTACTGAGTACAGAGCCTTTGCACCTTATTTGGAAAAAGAAAAACCATTTCCATCAGTACTAGCCCAATATCCCCTTCCCAAAGACTTGGAGTGAGGAATTGGACCTATAATAGATCTCTTTTGCATCAGGGTATATTTGTCTTTACTTCCTCACCTTGTAACACTCCAATCTTGCCAGTAAAGAAAGAAGGTAAATTTGACTCAGACAGGAACCAAACTTCAATTTGTACAAGACCTAAGAGATGTAAAATCTTTTATAATTCTTTACAACCCTGTAGTCCCTAATCCGGGTACTATTCTTAACCTCAATTCCTGCTGAGGCAGCCTGATTTATAGTCACTGGCCTCTGCTCAGCTTTCCTTTCAATCCCATTGCATACTGACCCACAATTTCTCTTTGCTTTTACTTTTAGAGGGAGACAGTTAATGTGGGCTTCCATACCTCAGGGATAATGTGAATCTCCCTCAGTGGTTTCCCAGGTCCTTAAAGCTGACTTGGATTCTGTAGCCTTGACTCAGGGTTCCACTCTTGTTCAGTAAGTTGACAGCCTTTTACTTTGTAACCTAACTAGGCAGGGAGCTCTTATAGACTCCCTCATTCTCCTAAAGGCACTAGCTGAACAAGGCCATAGAGCCTCCAGATCTAGACTTCAATGGGTGCAAACAAATATTAACTACTTAAGACATAATATATCTCAGAGCACTCAGAAGCTCACCCCAAGGGGCACCTGGCTGGCCCAGTCAGAGGAGCATCTGACTCTTGATCTCCGGGTCATGAGTTCAAACCCCACGTTGGGTATAGAGATTACTTAAATAAAACTTTTAAAAAATCACCCCAAAATGCTTTGAGTCAATTTTGTCCATCCCTTTTCCCAAAACAAAAAAAGTAATGTAAATTTCTAGGGCCAGTTGACCACTGCTGCCAATGGATTCCTAATTTTGCTGCCCTTGCTAAACCTCTGTATGCCCTCCTCACAGATACCACTCCTGGCCTTCAGAGGCACTAACCTCCTTTAAAACCTTAAAATTAACATTGTCCACACCCCCAGCTCTTAGTTTACCTAATTTTGACAAACCTTTAAATCCATGAAAATAATGAGATTGCGGCAGGTATTCTAGAACAACCTTTTTGCCTCCTGGATAGGTCCTAGGGCATATTTCTCATGCCAGTTAGATCTTGTGGCATCATGTATACCCCCATGTTTGTGTGCAACAGCCGCAGCTGCCATCTTGATTGACAAGGCCAGTAGGCTTATATTAGGCTCCCTCATTCACCTCTGTTTGCCATGCTGTGTCTGCCCTCTTAGAAGTTCATAAGACATAGCATCTTTCTGCATGGTGACAACCACTTATGAACAGGCTCCTTCCGCCAACCCTTTTATCATCTTGTGTCATTGTAACAAATTTTTTTTAAGATTTTATTTTTGTAAAAAAAATTTAAGTAGGCTTTACGCCCAACGTGGGGCTTGAACTCAAGACCCCAAGATCAAGAGTCTCATGCTCTATCAACTGAGCCAGCCAAGTGGCCTCATTGTAACAGTTGAGGTGTTTTACTACCCCTCCCTGATGATGGAAAGACCCACTCCATTCCACATCATTGCATTGCAACTACAGAAATGATCTCGAAGTGACGAGAGGACCTCTTAGATACCCCTTTGGACAACCTAGATGTACTTCTATTTTGTAATAGAGCCTGTACAAGAAATTTCCAGGGAAATATAATAACTGGTTATGTTATAGTTTCCTCACATGAACTACTTGAAGCATATTCTTTGCCCACTGTTAGATCAGCCCAATCTGCCAAACTCACAGCTGTTAATAGAGTTTGCACATTGGCAAAAGGGAAAACTGCCATTATTTACAGACTCCAGATAGACTTTTGGTGTCTGCCATGCTGTTGGCACAATTTGGGATTCTTTTTTTTTTTTTTTTTTTTTTTAAAGATTTTTTATTTATTTATTTGAGACAGAGAGAATGAGATACAGAGAGCACGAGAGGGAGGAGGGTCAGAGGGAGAAGCAGACTCCCCGCCGAGCAGGGAGCCCGATGCGGGACTCGATCCTGGGACTCCAGGATCATGACCTGAGCCGAAGGCAGTCGCTTAACCAACTGAGCCACCCAGGCGCCCCCAATTTGGGATTCTTAACTTCTGCCGTATTCCTATTGCTAGTGAGCATATAATTGTTGCTCAATTAAGCTATTCACCTCTTCTAAAATTACCATTGTTCACTGTTCAGCCCACAGTAAGGAGACTGATACCATATCATTAGGAATGTTCATTAGCTGATAGGGCTATTAAATATTCCACTCCAGATGAACCCTCCCTCCATCCTTTCTCCCCTCAAATTTTAAATCTGCTGTTATCCCTGGCTGACATTATTAACTATTAGGCAAATGTCCCACAATCTGAAAAAAAACAAATAGATACAAAAGAGTGCCAAACAATTATCTGAGGGGTTATACATTGGGCCAGACATACTTCCTGTAGCCCCTTCTCTTTTGACCTTTTGGCTTGTGCTTATCTCCCACCAAATGAGACGTATGCAGATGGGGGATAGTTAAGGAACTAAAAACAATTGGTTTTGCCCTGGCTTCCACAAAACTTCTGACTAAATTATTTTCCAGTGTACCACTTACAAATCTCACCAAATTTCTGGAAGAAATCAGTGTAGCCATACCTTGTTTTATTGCACTTTGCTTTATTGTACTTTGCAGATATTGCATTATTTTTACAAACTGAAGGTTTGTGGCAACGCTGTGTCGAGCAAATCTGTCTGCATCATTTTTCCAACAGCATTTGCTTGCTTCCTGTCTCTGTGTCACATTTTGGTAATCCTCACAATTTTTAAACTTTTTCATTATTATATTTGTTATAGTGATCTGGGATCAGTCATTACACCTTGCTGAAAGCTCAGATGATAGTTAGCATTTTTTAGCAATAAAGTATTTCTTAGCAATAAAGTATTTTCAATTAAGGTATGTACATTGGGTATTTTTTAGACATAATGCTATTGCACACTTAATAGAACTATAGTATAGTGTAAACATAACTTTTATAGGCACTGGAAAACCAAAAAATTAATTTGACTTGCTCTATTGTGATATATACTTTATTATGGTTGTCTGGAATTGAAACCACAATATCTCTGAGGTATGCCTGTATACCTCAGGAATTTCTGCTAGGTCCACACTGTCCTCTGTGGCACTCCAAATGGATTTTATAAATTTGCCTCTAGTTTTCAGCTATTCTCATTGTTAGCTTATTGTTTGCATATTTAGTGGATAGACTGAATGCTATCTGACTAGATGAGTTGATGCCACAACAGTAGTTAAGAAATTAATAACTAAGATTATTCCTTGTTTTGGTATTCCTTTATGGGTGGAATCAGACCAAGGAACTCGTTTTATAACAGAGATTAACTACTTGCTATAAAGCCTCAGGTACTCGTTAAAATTTCATACTCCCTGTCATCCTCAATCATTAGGGCAAGTGGAACATAAAAATCTAGACATAAAAAGGACTTTAGGAAAGATATGTCAAGAGACTAGATTTAAATGGCCATAAGCATTACCCTTGGCCCTTATAAAGATCTAGAATACTCCGAATAGGAGACATGGATTGACCCTTTTTGAAATAGTGTTTGGTTGTCCAGTGCCTTCTGCAATCTCTAAACTCTCCATTCTTGGGTTAAGTGAGCATTATGAAAACTTAAGAGAACAGTTTGATACTATGACTAACTATATACAACACCTAACTAGTATACTTGAAGCATATCACCAAAAGGTAATAGATGCATAGCCCCCACCAACTGACAGGCCTCACCATCCCTTTCAGCCATGAGACTGGATGTACATCAAGGTCTTTAGAAGAAAACAAGTACTGTCACCTTGATGGGAAGAACCTTATGAAGTACTGCTACCTGTCATCAGAATAAAAGAAACATCCTCCCGGATTCACACAAGCCACACCAAAATAGACCCAGAACATTGCTCTCAAGACAGGAGACAATCCTACAGGTGACCTTAAGTTAAGGATTTCCAGGGTCAATTCCAAGGCCCCAGAAGTAGACAGCATCAAGAAGAGGGCAGCCTTGGGGTTCAGTCGGTTAAATGTCCAACTCTTGATCTCAGCTCAGGTCTGGATCTCAGGGTTGTGAGATCAAGCCCCACATCGGACTTCACACTCAGCAGGGAGTCTGCTTTAAGATTCTCTCTCCCCCTCTCTCTCGGCCCCTCCCTCCCATGAACTCTCTCTATCTCTCTCAATAAATCTTTTTTTTTGAAGATTTTATTTATTTATTTATTAGAGAGCGAGCGAGAGAGAAACAGCATGAGAGGGGAGAGGGTCAGAGGGAGAAGCAGGCTCCCTGCTGAGCCGGGAGCCCGATGTGGGACTCAATCCCAGGACTCCGGGATCATGACCTGAGCCGAAAGCAGTTGCTTAACCAACTGAGCCACCCAGGCACCCTCAAATAAATAAATCTTAAAAAAAAAAAAAAAGGCAGCCTTTCCTATCATGAAACTTCTCTTTCACCCATACCCCTCCACCCTTTAAGACTCTCTACACACACACACACACACACACACACACAATGCCACCTTCTCTCAGTAATGAACACTCTTCATTTTTTCATCATTTTATTAGAAGGCTGACTGGAGAGTGCTTTATCTACCCTCCTTCCCCTTTCTGTAGAGGGGGAAACTCTATAGAGTTTTCACTATAGATTCTCTTTCAACCTGTGCCTTGCTCTTATTAACCCTTACTTTTCCAACAAGTTGGGTGCAGACCAAACATACCCTTATGTCAGTTTACCAAACCCTGGCCACATTAACTCATCAATATGACTGTTGATTATGTCTAACATCTACATAGTGCAAAAGAACCTGAATATTTTTCATTCCTATCACTGTGAATATGTGGTGGACTAAGTATTGAAGATGGATGTATGACAGGGTAAGGTATCCACGACTAGAAAAACATCACTCTGTCTCTTCTTCTGTTGAGTTATTTGGACCCAGGAAAACCTCTATAAAAGTTCCAGGATTGTTGCGCCTGGGTGGCTCAGTCGGTTAAGCGTCTGAATCTTGGTTTCAGCTCAGGTCATGATCTCTGGGTCATGAGATCAAGTCCCACGTTAGGCTCTGTGCTCAGCGCAGGGTCGGCTTGGGATTCTCCCCTCCCCTGCAACCCCTGCTCCTCCCTCTGTTCTGCTTGCACCCTCTCTCTCTCTCAAATAAATAAATAAAATCTATTTGAGAGAGAGAGAATGAGAGAGAGAGAAAGCACATGAGGGGGGGAGGGTCAGAGGGAGAAGCAGACTTCCCGCCAAGCAGGGAGCCCCATGCGGGACTCGATCCAGGGACTCCAGGATCATGGCCTGAGCCGAAGGCAGTCGCCCAACCAACTGAGCCACCCAGGTGCCCTAAATAAAATCTTTTAAAAAAAAAAGTTCAAGGACTGTCCCTTGCCCAGATAAACACAACAGGCAAAAAAGTTTCCCTTTGTATCAAAAAAAGGATGCCACTGGACCTTTCCTGGATGATATACCAGGATAGTGTTACAATCAAACCCTGTCAAGGAGATTAAAAGTGACTCTGGTACTGCCTTCTACAGCACAGATGTTGGCAAATCACCAAATGTTTTGGATGGTTCACAGGCCATCCTTGTACAACTTGGGGTATCTTCACTGCTTCCCTGAATAGACTGGCCAATATTCCACACTATATATGGGTTGATCAAAAATCTGAACTCTTGGTCAGGTGACAAAACCAAGCTTTATAGCTGCCAAAGCCAGACTGTAGGCCTCCTATAGCAAGTATTTTGCAACCTGTTCTGTTCTAACAAACTGGCAGGAGTACATGGAAAGTAAAGATGTATGAGTGCTAAAAGTACTAGTAGCAAAGGTCCTGGGGATGTCCCAGATCTAGAAAATTACAGATTCCACTCTGACCTTGTCTGTAAACCACACTGGCCTTTTTATCTTATGTGGCAACAAAATTTATACAGGGTTCCCACTTAAATGGTCAGGACCATGTAGACTCACACCTGGCTCTTTTGTCACCAGATACTCCATCTTAAATGCCAGCCAAATTGCAAACTTGGGCTCCTTTGTTCATAAGGCCATGCCACATAAACATACTAGGCAAGAAGTAATAGGGAACCCACTTGCGTAATGGCACTCCCAAGTTCTCTTCAGTGTTGAGGACCTTATTCCCAAGTTTTGTCATTTATGACTTGAAAAAGATGGGCTTTAAATCTCTCCAGGTAATAGAACAAGAGTTCGATACCACTATGCAAACTTTGAAAATACTCCAATCAGAAGTTAATAGCTTAGCCTCTGTGTTACTCCAGAATTGTTGTGCTCTGGACACGCTGACCCTCAACAAGGAGGATCTTGTATAGTCAGTGGTGAAAAATGCTGCTTCTGTGTAAATGAGACAGGACAAATAGTGTCTAACTTATGTCTATTACATGAGAATATTATGAGCTGGGATTTCATCTCCAGCTCGATTCCTTTCTTTCCATGCCAGTAGTACTCTTACAAACATGGTGAACTTTCCTAAAACCCACTGGACTTTCTGTAAGAAGTGTGGCAACCACCAAACCCACAAAGTAGCATAGTAAGAAAAGCAAGGATTCTCTGTATGTCTAGGGAAAGCAACAGCGTGACAAGAAGGAGAGAGGCTATGATGGGCAGACTAAGACAATTTTCTAGAAAAAAGGCTAAAACTACAAAGAAGGTTGTGCTGAGGCTTGAATAGGTTGAACCCAACCGAAGATCTAAGAGGATGCTGGCTAATAAGAGAGGCAAACATTTTGAACTGGCAGGAGATAGGAAGAGGAAAGGGCCCCTACAACTATCTTCCCCTGGGCTAGCTTGACATTCAGTTCTTAGCTTCAATGTCTGTCACTTCCTCAGATACCTGACTCTACGCAGTCTAAAGTAACTACCCAGTTATTCTTACACTACTCCATTCTAATACTCTTGCAGAGTACTCCTCACATACCCCCTCCTACACATGCTTACTTACTTTAACTCCTGAAATGTAAGATCCGTATCAACAGGGATCTTGTCTGCCTTGTTCATTGCTGTACAGCTTCTAGAAATGTTTCTGGTACCCAGGAGACATTTAAATGTAAGCCCTTAAATAAAAGTGAGTGAACAAAACTTGGAACAGCCACTCTGAGGGAAGACCTGCACAATGACAAATGTGTCAGGAAATAAATGCACCAGTGCACTTGTATTAACAAGTGTGGAGCTTTGAGAAGCAGATGAAATTGTCTTGAACTCCATCTCATGTGTGTTTAGACAAATCTTTCCTACTCTCTTTCAGGAATTAGAAGGGAAGTTGTCAGCCTTGAGCTGATCATTGAAGACTGTAAAGCAGATGCTACAAGTACAAAGTATATAGAAAAAAAGCAACAAATAGAGGAAAGATTTTGGGAGCTGGGCCACAATTCAGTTCAAAAGAAGGAATAACAAGATTTTCAATACATTATGGGAAAACCCTGTGAAAAGCTGTGTTTCAGAAGTCAGGGGAAAGAAATTTTAAGGGATAGGTTGGGGAAGTAAAAAATGTTAAGTGAGACTGATAGCTATTGTCTTACGTTAGAAGGAGGTAGGATTTAAGAATAAGTATTAATTGAGGCTATATTTTATCTTAAAATAATACTGAAGTAGGAGGCAAAAAGACCTGGGTTTGGCTCCTGTTTTATCACAAAGTGACCATAGGCCTCTGGGCAAGTCAGTCTCTCTGAGCATCAGTTTTCTCACCTACAATGTAGGAATAAAAATAATCTACTAATCTCAGAGTGTTACAAAGGTTGCTGAAGATGTTTATGATGGACGTATGTTGCAAGCCCTTAATTTTGTACAATTATTAAAGTTGTCCCAAGTCAGAAATGAAGGAAACAGGTGATAACATGGCAGGTATACCACAAATTTTCAGAAGGGGAGGGGAGCCAAGGAATTTACTGTAAAGGGATTGCAGACAAGAAAGGATGGAATTATAGGCTGAAGTAAAAAACTAGTAACAAAAGTCCAGTCTCTTCTTTCAGGTGCCCATTCTAATTATTGGTCTTTTTTTTAAGATTTATTTAATTTAGAGAGAGAGAAAGAGAGCCCACCAGCGCGGGTGAGCAGGAGAAGGGGCAGAGGGGAGAATCTCAAGCAGACTGGCCTTGGAGTGGGAAGCCTGCCTCGGGCTCATCCCATGACCCTCAGATCATGGGGGAGCTGAAATCAAGTTAGTCGCCTAAACCGACTGAGCCACCCAAGTGTCCCTGGTCTATTCTTGAGTCTTTTGTCTTTTCTACCAGCCACTCCACTCGCTTTATCACTACATTCAATTCTCCCTTATCCTGAAACACCTTTCTTGAACTCTGCCATAATCTTACTTTCCTATTTTTCTCCCCCATTTCACACACAACAGAGCTCTCTTCTGGGTCATTTTGGGGAGTTTTCACCCAAAATGTGCACTGTGCACTAAGGATGGTGAGATTGGCAGTATCTGTCACTGACATCCTCACGTGAATACTCATACATTATTTCCTGCCTAAAGGATCATTGGTTGGCAGGATTTAATCATATCAGCCAGTGTGTTAAGGTGCCTTGCAAGTAAGAGCGCTACTAAAGTATTGTGTAGTTCCGAACCATCATCCAATACGTGAAGAAATTGGGCCCTCCACAGTGGGCAGACTCACTCGTCCAGTGTTACAGAGCTAGTTAAAAGCTAACTTCTGCGGCAGAACCCCGTTTTCCCAAGATAGACATCTAGGTAATAGCTCACCGTCGCCCGGGTGGGTTCTAATGAAAACTAATTGCGCCAAATCTCGCGCCTCCGCGATTCGGGGGCGGGGCGGGGAGCACGAAGTATCGCGAGATGACGGCTTTTCCCGCGAAGTAGAAGCGCGCGTTTTTCCTTGGCTGGGGATTTAGTGAGGAGGCCGGGCAGGCAGCGGCTGTGAGACTTCGGCGTGCGGCGTTGCAGTCGCTGAGAGCCGAGGACTGGGTTCCGGAGTGTGTGTTCAGCCATGCCCGCGCAGCGGTCCGCGAGCAGCGGTGGTGAGTGAGGAGAACCTTACTCCGGGCGCCGGCGGCGGTGTCCGGGCCGGGGGGAGGGGGACGGCATGGAGGCTGCAGCCGAGATTGGTGGGTAGAGGTGACTCGGGGCAGAGACTGAGGAAAGGAGGGCAAGAAGCTGTGCAGGGGACCCGGAATTGCACGTAAGTGCACGATATAGGAGATTTACACGGGGGGGCTGCATTTTCGCGAGCATCCCGACTGGTCAGCTGGGGTCCTGGCCACTTGTTGACATTGTGGAGACCCAGGATATCTTCAGAGGGCTGATGCTGGCGTCCCCGTGGGTCTTCAGCTTTTGCCTCAAATGCATCCGGTAAGACTGTTGAATGTGGGAGTTGAGTGGTAATTTTTTAAAACTGCAGTTTAAAAACTTTCTCCCCTCTTAGGGTCCCTGACTCCAGATATGGTTGAACAACCGGAGCCTGCCGTGATTACCCAAGCCATGCTGGAGGAGGAAGAACAGCTTGAGGCTGCTGGACTTGAGAGGGAGCGGAAGATGATCGAAAAGGTAATTTAGGAATCAAGTTCCTTGTCATTGAAGCCAGTAGTAAGCTTCCTCGGAGCTTTGGTTTGTTCTTCGGTCTGCTTTTTTCATAATCTTTAAAATGGGCTTTGTTATTTATCTATTTGCATGGTTGCTCGCGCTATCTTTGAGGCACCTTTGCTCGTGCTTTGGATGATGCTTCTGTGAGATGTAGTCTTGGTCTGAGAGTATTTCAAGTTGCTTCTTCAGCTAGATTAATTCTTCCAAAATCGGTAGAGAATTTCTTCGATATTTTAGCGCCATTGACCACCCAAGTGATAAACTTGTTTTCTGTTTTCCTTTTGATTTCTTCGACTAGTGCTAAGTAAGATTGTTTAGATAAAAATGGGGTGTACTTTTTAAGTGATAAGTGGTTTTCTTTTACAGAGTATATATTTTGTAGATTACTGAAAGCAGTTTTTAACCACTTGAAAATTCAGTTTTTGTTTTTGTTTTTTAAGATTTTATTTGACCGAGAGAGACACAGCTAGAAGAGGGAACACAAGCAGGGGGAGTGGGAGAGGGAGAAGCAGGCTTCCCGCGGAGCAGGGAGCCCGATGTGGGGCTCGATCCCAGGACCCTGGGACCATGACCTGAGCCGAAGGCAGACGCTTAACGACTGAGCCACCCAGGCCTCTGAAAATTCAGTAATTAAGTGTATTTCACTCCCATTAATAAAGCCCCATGTTGCTGCTTCATTATTGCGTGTGCAAGAAAAGGAGTGATAGCCACTGGCACTTATGTGCTGCCTACTAAGTGATTTTCTTGTAATAATTTATTTAGCACTCCCAATATTCTGATGCTGTAGGTACTTTTGGTGTCTCTCCATTTACATATGAGGAAACTGGGGCAGTTGGGTCACACGCCAATGAACCTGAATTTGAACTCTGGCTGTCTTCAGCGTTCTTGTCCTTAACCCTCTACCTAAGGAAATAAACATTAATATTTAATGAACTCCATGCAATTACAAAACTACTTAAATTGGGAAATAATGCACCTCAAAGACAATTAGTGAATCAGTTGGTTCCCTGCTATTTTATATCAACAGAAATGAGTCTTTTGCTAGCACTGTTAACACATGAACACTGTTGTGAATGTTGTACATGTATTTACTAATTGGATCCTCAACAAGACTATAAAGTAGATACTGCTTTTCATTATAACTTTTAAACTTACTAGTTTAATTACTAGTCTAAACTATTATTTTTATTAAAGCATTCTGTGAAGTAGGTTGTTTTCACTTCATTTTACAGATGAGAAAACTGAGACATGTAGAGAATGTGCGGGGAGGAGGGAATTCCACAGCTTTAAGTGATACAGCCAAGATTGTAAAGTAGGCCATGTGATTCCAGAATTCACACTTTCTAACCACCGTACTGTACTTTCACTCCAGTAATACTAGTTTTGTTATTTGTCATCCGTAGTTGACCATAATCAGTTACGGTAATGTTAAGAAATTTTAATAGAATTGGGAAGTCGACCATGAACCACCTTTTTATCTTTCCTCATTGTATAAATTTTCGTAGTACTTTATTTCACAGTATTATCATTACTTGCTTGCTATCATTTTGTTTATTGAGAGGACGTCACTTACTGTTTCTTTTTTGTTGGCTGTGCACCTAGCAAATAGGCAATCAGTAAATTGTTTATTGAATTTCAAACTATGGAAAAAGAATATTTTATAATATATTACATAGCATATATAAGATTACATAAATAAAATAAATGTACTTACTAGCCATATAACCAGATGATATTTATAAAAGGTGAATCCTGGGGCAAGTGTCCAGAATTGAATCAACTTCAGAGGTTGTAAGAATGATATCAGCCTTCATTTTGAGTAGTATATTTTCAGTTTTGTGACTCTTGAAGATTGTTGGGTAAGAAAGTACTATTTGAAGAAAGATTATAGGTACAATAAGAATACATTTCCAGAATGCATTAATTCAAGGGATGAAACATTTTCACATTTTTCTTTTAAAAGATTTTATTTTTAGGGGTGCCTGGGTGGCTCAGTCATTAAGCGTCTGCCTTCGGCTCAGGTCATGGTCCCAGGGTCCTGGGATCGAGCCCCGCATCGGGCTCCCTGCTCGGCGGGAAGCCTGCTTCTCCCTCTCCCACTCCCCCTGCTTGTGTTCCCTCTTCTAGCTGTGTCTCTCTCTGTCAAATAAATAAATAAAATCTTAAAAAAAAAAAGAAGCTTTAAAAGAGTTTATTTTTAAGTAATCTTCACCCCCAACGTGGGGCTCGAACTTACAACCCTGAGATCAAGAGTCACATGTTCCACTGACTAAGCCTGTCAGGTGCCCACATTTCCACATTCCAGATCTCTCACAATTTATAGTACCATAAGTATTTGCTGATTAAACTAGGAATCAAAATGACATACTTTAAGTGAAATATTTAAGCTTTTGAACAAATGTTTTGCAATCAGTCCAAAATTTTTTTGGAATTGTTATTGTTGAGGGATAGGTATGGTAAAGCTAGCTTTTCTTTTCTTTT
>NC_138374.1:29733088-29749432 GCF_054177405.1 Leptonychotes weddellii | reverse complement strand
TTTTTTTTTTTAAAGATTTTATTTATTTATTTGAGACAGAGAGAATGAGAGACAGAGAGCATGAGAGGGAGGAGGGTCAGAGGGAGAAGCAGACTCCCTGCCAAGCAGGGAGCCCGATGCGGGACTCGATCCTGGGACTCCAGGATCATGACCTGAGCTGAAGGCAGTCGCTTAACCAACTGAGCCACCCAGGCGCCCCAAAGCTAGCTTTACTTTAGCAGTTATTCATCACAGAACTTAAAATAGCAATTTTTTTTAAGATTTTATTTATTTTGTCAGAGAGAGGAGCAAGCACAAGCAGGGGAAATAGCAGGCAGGGGAGAAGCAGGCTCCCCGCTGAGCAAGGAGCCTGATGTGAGGCTCGATCCCAGGACCCTGGGATCGTGACCCAAGCCAAAGGCAGCCACTTAACCTACTGAGCCACCCAGGCGCCCCAAAAAAGCAATTTTTAATTGCTTTTAATTTAATTTAATTAAGCATTTTCAATCCTTCCATGAATAAATTGCATAGCTCTCTTCATTTCTTACACTAAAATCAGGGTGTGATTTGCCAAAAAGCTAGTAGTATTATGGTCTATTATTATATTGCTTTTTCATGTATAGGTATTGAAACAATTTGATTAATTTTCACACTTTTCACTTATAAGTTGTTCCTTACTTGACCATGGGGGAAATTCTAAGAATTAGTCTCTCCCTACTTGTCTTTGGAGGCCAAAAAATTCATTGTACAAAAATAAAGATTCCTTTTCTTTTGGGAGAATACAGTATTTATGGGCATATATTTAGAAGTACTTAAGAGCTTGCGTAAGATTCTTAATGAGAAGCATTTACTTTGCTTTAGGAGATTGCAAGCTTTGTAAAGTAGAGAATGGCTTTGACATTGATTTGCTACAGTTATTTTCGTTGGCTTTTCACCTGCATTTCCTTTTGAAAGAAGTCATTGTTAGTCTAGAAGACTTAAGAGTAGCATTAATGTGTACATAGTGGGGGAGGGGAAAGGTAAGAGTTGCGATAAGTGTTAGGTAAAAGGAAAATAGTTCATATTTTGTGGAGTGAAGTGTAACTCCACGCCCCACTCCCAAATCTGGTGTTGGTATTGGGAGAGATAATGAAGTAGACAGTGGGGAATTGATGCCGCTGGTGTCCATTGGCATACTCTTTAATTCTAGTTATCAAAAGATTCTTCCTGCCAGGCATTCAGTGCTTTCCACAGACAGCTGCAATTTACTTTAATACAACAAATAAAATTGTTAAGAAACAGTAATGGTAGATAAGGCTTATTACAAAATTATTTTGAAATATGGAAGGTTGGTGTTAAAGGTTAATAAGTGATTTAGTTTCCTAATTATATTACTTACAAATTAGTGTAACATATTATCTTTAATCTTTAATTACTTAAAAAATGTGTGCTAAATTATTCTGAACAGGATTTAAGGTAGCAGATATATCTAAATTAAGCCCAGAATATTTTAACTGAAATTTAAAGCAAATTTTAAAAGTTAAGGATTTTTTCAGGGGCACCTGGCTGGCTCAGTAGGTGGAGCATGCGACACTTGATCTCAGGTTTGTGAGTTCGAGCCCCATGTTGGGTGTAGAGATTACTTAAAAATAAAATCTTTACAAAAAAAATTTTTTTTCAAATTCTAAGTAATTTCATCTTTCAATTTATAATTATTTCATTCATTGATTATGGTAATCACAGTAACATTGGTAATGGTAAAAGAAACGCTGTCTTAAAAGAATTGAAAATAGTTTTGTAAGAGGTCAACAGTTTATCTGCATGGATAGGATTGTTTTATGGGTTTTTTAAAAATATTTAGTTGTTCTGAAATGCGTATTTCCATTGGATTTATTCTTAGGTATTGTCATTGCTTTTGTAATAGAAAAATGTATTTTGAATGAAAAGCTGGAGAGATGATAGAATATCTAGGAAATACAAGCCAATAGACATACAGTGGTGTCTGAATTACGGGGTCAAGCCTTAAACATTAAACATTTAAATATTAAAGTTAATTAGGTTATGCTAACTCAGCCTCTGTGTGCGAACCCTCATGCACACACTTTGTCTCAGGAGTAGAATTGCTTGCTGGTTGGTAAGGTTTGCGTGTATTTGGCTTTGATAGGTGAATTCAACTCTTGATTCACTTCAGCGCACTTAGTATGTTGTGGGTTTTTTGTTTTAAAATTCAGATTATACTGAGTTGACATATTATGAACTGGATTGTGCCTGTTTAGGTAAATAAAGTTTTATTGGAACATAGCCTTGCCCATTTGTTTCTATATAGCCTATTACTGCTCTTGTACAAAAAGGCAGAATTGAGTGTTTATAAGCCATATGCTCAATATTTAAATATTTACCCTTTGGTCCTTTACAGAAAAAATTTGTGGACCACTGAACTATACTATTTATTTGTTGCTTTTGTTTTTCATCTTGTGCCTTCTGGTATTTTTCAAAATATTTTACTTTGTC
The DNA here is from genome assembly GCF_054177405.1 of Leptonychotes weddellii. NCBI lineage: Eukaryota > Metazoa > Chordata > Mammalia > Carnivora > Phocidae > Leptonychotes > Leptonychotes weddellii. The sequence goes on along the minus strand of NC_138374.1, from coordinate 29,746,963 downwards.
ATCGTGAACTGGAAGAGGATTCCTCCTCAGCCACTAGCCTATTGTAGACTTAGAAATCACTTAATGAATAAATGGTGTGTAAAAGTTATATAGAAAGCAGGCTTGTAATTTGAAGGTGTACAAAAGTGAAAGATAGAGCTAAGAATAGGAATAAAACAAGCCTAAAAAGAAGGGCAAAACTTCAGGGGACACAATGCTGAGAGGAAGAAGCTTATAATAAATCATAAGTAGATTAAGCATGTTGAAATATTTTGACAATGCAGTTTTTGTTTTATTTTGTTTTTTGTTTTCTAAAGTAATCTCTAGGCTCAACTGGGGCTTGAACTCATAACCCTGAGATCAAGAGTTGCATGCTTTACCAACTGAGCCAGCCGGGCATCTGGACAATATAGTTTTATAATTCTAAGAATAGTTGTTCTCGTTCCTAGCCAATTAAATTATTTTTTAATTCTAATGCTCTTTCAAATAAAACTGGTGTGTAAAAATTTTCTGAAATCATTTGATTGTTTAAAAATTTAAATCTACTTGAATTAAATGATTACTTTCTAATGTTAATTTTATATGTTTCAAAAATGGACCCTCAGTTCAGTGGATGCCAGTAAATGTGTCCGGTGTCTGAAATTTTGATATTTTGGTATCCAAGCTGCATCATACCAAATGGCATGTTGAACCCAGGAATTCTATTTTTTCAGCTATTTGTTCTAGTTTTTGGTTTGGAAAATAAACCAGTGTTAGTAAAGTTAATACTAGAAAAATCTTTTTTTCCCCATTAATTACAGGAAGTAAATTAAACTCAAAGAGCATTTAGCCTTTTTTTGTTTTGTTTTTTTTTTTTTACGTCTTAATGCAAAACATCACACACAAAGGTCAGAAAACTTAATAATCATGGAAATTTTCTTTTTGGGTAGGCTCGCATGTCGTGGGATAGAGAGTCTGTGGACCTTCGGTACCGTAGACTTCAACATTTGCTTGAGAAAAGCAATATCTACTCCAAATTTTTATTGACTAAAATGGAACAGCAACAACTAGAGGTATGTGTATGTAATTGATTATAACTAGTAGCTTAAATTGTTTAACGGTCACTTTATTGAGATAAAAATCACATGCAGTAAGCTGCACACATTTTAAGTTTACTGTTTGATGAGTTTTGACCAGTGTATAGACCTGTGTAATGACCAGCACAATCAAGATCAAGAGCATTTCCATTACCCCCAAGAAGTTTTCTTGTCTCAGTGATCCCCATGCCTGGCCCCCAAATCACTGATTTCTGTTTTCTGTCACAATAGATTGGTATTGCTTTTTCTAGAATATTATATAAATGGAACCATGTGGTAAGCACTTTATTGTGTCTTGCCTCTTTAGCTCAGCATATTGAGATTCACTTGTGTTTGTTCAGTGGGCCATTCTCTTTATTCCTGAGAAGCATTCCACTGTATGAATATACCTCTGTTTATTTTTCTGATTTTTATCCTGGTCTAGTGATAGTTTTTGGATGCTGGAAATTGTGAACTTTATGTTGCTTAGTCTTTTTTTTTAAATTGCTTTATTAAGATATAATTGATATATACAGAACACATGTATGTAGTGTACAATTTTATGTTTTGACGTGTATACACCCATGAAGCCACCACAATCAAGATAATGAACATAACCATCAACTCAAAAAATTGTACCCCCCCCCTTTTTTTTAAGTTGAGGTATAATTGACATATAACATTAGTTTCAGGTTATGATTCAATATTTGTATATATTGTGAAATGATCACAGTAAGGCTAGTTAACATCTATTACCATACATAGTTAAAAATTTTTTTCTTATAATAAGAAATTTTAAGCTTTACTCTCTCAGCAATTTTTAAATATGCAAGGGAGTATTACTAACTATAGTCACCATGCTGTATAGTACATACCCCTGACTTATTTTATAGCTGGATATTTGTACCTTTGGACCTGTTACTCATTCCCACCACCACCAATCATCAGTCTTTTCTCTGTATTTATGAGCTTGGGGTGTTTTGTTGTGTTGTGTTATATATGGTATTTGTCTAAGTCTGACTCATTTCACTTAGCATAATGCCCACAGGTCCATTCATATTGTTTCAAAAGGCAAGGTTCCGTTCTTTTTTATGACTGAATTCCTGCCGCTTTTTAAATTTTCTCCCATCCTTCACTGCCTGTCTTCCTCACCAAATAGTCACTGATCTGCTTTCTGTTATTATAGATTCATTTGCATTTTCTTTTGGTGATATATTCTTTTAGCTTTTATATTTCTGGAAAAATCTTCATTTGCTTTTGTTTTTGAAAGATATTTTTATTGAGTAAAGAATTTATTTTTCGGGGCACCTGGGTGGCTCAGTCGTTAAGCGTCTGCCTTCGGCTCAGGTCATGATCCCAGGGTCCTGGGATCGAGCCCCGCATCGGGCTCCCTGCTCTGCGGGAAGCCTGCTTCTCCCTCTCCCACTCCCCCTGCTTATGTTCCTGCTCTCGCTGTGTCTGTCTCTGTCAAATAAATAAATAAAATCTTAAAAAAAAAAAAAAATTTATTTTTCTTCAGTGCTTCCTTTCTCCTGCCCAGGTGTCCCCACCCCTATGATGTTTCACTGTTTTCTAGTTTACATTGAATGTGACAAAACCAAAATCATTTTTTTTTTTTAAGATTTTATTTATTTGAGAGAGATCATGAAGGGGGAAAAGAGGAGCAGAGGGAGAGAGAGAATTGGGCTCCTTGCTAAGCAGGGACTGATGTGGGACTCTATCCCAGGATCCAAGACCTGAGCCAAAGGCAGATGCTTAACCAACTGACCCACCCAGGTGCCCTGACAAACCCAAAGTCTTAATGATGGTCCACAAGACTATAAGCAGTCTAGCTCTCTCCTTTAACCCTATTACCTTTCCAGACTTCATTCCAGGTGTGTTTTCTGCCTTTGGGCCTTTGCACTGGCCCAAATGAGTTATTATAAGGCATATATCTTTTTAAAGATTTTATTATTTATTTGACAGAGAGAGCAAGTGTGCACAAGGAGGGAGGAAGGGCAGAGGGAGAGGGAGAAGCAGGCTCCCCACTGAACAGGGAACCCGATGTAGGACTCGATCCCAGGACCTTGGGATCATGACCTGAGCCAAAGGCAGACACTTAACTGACTGAGCCGCCGAGGCACCCAAGGCATATATCTTTTAACCGCCTTTTGGGAATGGTTTGAATCCCTTTTTGTCTGTCTTTTAAAGTTTTGTTAGGGTGCATATGGAACAGCTTTTAGTCTGGTAGTAACTCAGCCCCTCTTCTGAGCACTCTTGTCACTTTGCCTGATGGGTATGAACTGTTTCTGACCCCCTGTAAGCACAGGGATTATTCCACTTGCTATTTTCTAGTGGCCTTGGTTTTCTTTCTTTTTTTTTTTTTTTAAAGATTTTATTTATTTATTTGAGAGAGAGAGAATGAGAGACAGAGAGCACGAGATGGAGGAGGGTCAGAGGGAGAAGCAGACTCCCTGCCGAGCAGGGAGCCCGATGCGGGACTCGATCCCGGGACTCCAGGATCATGACCTGAGCCGAAGGCAGTTGCTTAACCGACTGAGCCACCCAGGCGCCCCTGGCCTTGGTTTTCTTATACTCATGTCACTCATCAGTACTCAGCCTGAAGTCTTGACGGTGTATCTTGAGAGCTTTTTTTGTGTACCTGGCCCTGGGTATGCTAGCTGCTCTGTGTTGTACTCTTGTCTCTTCAATTCAGGGAGGCTGTTGAGCTGTTAAAATTGTCCCTTCATTATTTGCACTTGGAAATTGCCTTCAGGCAGTAAACTGCACAATCAAGATTCATCTCATTTGTTTCCCTTTGTCAGTGTTCACTCTCTTTTGCTGCATATTGCCTGAAAACCACTGTTTAATATATTTATCTGGTGTAAGGCAGGAGGGTAAGTCTGTTCCCTGTTGCTCCATAAAGGCTTGAAGTGCAAGTTCTCCCTTGTTTTTAAATCTTTATATAGTTCTTCATTGTGCACATGTTATTTGAGATGTGTATTTTATACTTTGCATTTTGTACTTGTGATGCTAAGGAAAAATTATCTTACAGGAACAGAAGAAGAAAGAGAAATTGGAGAGAAAAAAGGAATCTTTAAAGGTTACTAAGGTAATATATAGTAAGCTAGAAAATCCTGTATGTTACCTTAAATATTGAAGAAATTCTTCTGTAGTCTTAATTTTATAGATCATCTACTTAATTTTAACCTTTATTTGAAAACCTATCTTTGTTATAAGCTGCATAGAAACATGTAAAATCTGTTTCTCAGTATTTTTAGGTATGGAAGGAAAGCTAAAGTATAACCCTTTTGGTTTCTTAATTCTGTTTTTCATAATGGCAAAATTTCACTCTTATAAGTGGTCAGCTCTTTTGGTGCTCATAATGATTATTCCTTCCCCTTAATGCCTCCAACCTCATCATGTCAACGTGGATCCATAATAATTTAAATTTGTATCTTGTGCATAGCTGCAGCAGTGGAGCCAAAATTGGAGCAGATTAAGTATATCTGCTAATAACATTTCAGATAATAGATCATTCATTTAGGGCAGCCTGAGTTTTAGATGTGATGTTTGGAATAAATTTGTTTTAACATGAAGCTGTTTAATGCCATATTGTTGGGAATTGTATAAACAAGAGTTGTACTAGTGAAAAGAGAGGGCAACATTTAGAGTACTTACTGTGTGTCATGTATTCTAAGCTTTACATTTATTTTTTATTTTTTTAAGTAAGCTCTATACCCAGCATGGGGCTCGAACTCAAGACCCTGAGGTCAAGAGTCACATGCTCCACTGACTGAGCTAGCCAGGTGCCTCTACATTTTTTTTTTTAATTTCAGAACATCTCTTAGGTAATGTTCTTATCCGCATTTTACATATAAAGAAGCTGAGGCAAAGAGATAAAGTATGATCCATCCACATTATTCCTAGATTCCATATTTGCCTGTTAGCCTACTTGTAAAATTTATCTGTGACTCCAGAATCAATACTTGGGTTTTCATGGTCACTCACAGACATGTGGCTATGCAGAATGGCAAAAAATTTGAGTCTCTAACTTACACATTCCCAACCAAGGTTAAACAAAGTGGTGTTCTGCCTTACTTAAGCTGTTACTCTGTAAACAAATGTCCTTTTCATGGTTGATTTAATGTCATGATTTTTGCATTTTTTTGGGTTTTGTTGATTTTGCTGTTAAAATGGTAGCCCTCGGCCATATTGTGCTAAAGTGCCATCTAGTGTTTCTAGTGCAAGAAGGCTGTGAGGTGCCTTATGAAGGAAATATGTGTGTTTGAGCTAAGCTTCCTTAAGGCATGGATTATAGTGCTGTTGGCTCTGAGTTCAGTGTTAACATATGTATTAAATAAGATGTCCTTAAACAGCAACACATATAAAACAGGGTTGTCTTGATCAGTTGATAAATTGTGACCAGAGGCTTGCTGGAACTTAAGCTTGTATTTCTCCTAGAAGCAGTGATTCAATGTTCACTGATCTAGTATTCATAGTTATCGTATAGAACAGAATGAGAATTGACTGTAACTTGCTGAAAGTCATATATTCAATAAATAGTATTGCTGGAGTTAGTTTCTGACCTCACACTTCTTTATTAACCTGACTTTATTAGGTAATATCAAAATGCCAATAAGGGTGCCCTTAAGTCCACTTGATTCTTAGTGTGGTTAGTGGTGATGTCAAAGTACAAGTAGATAATTTTACAATAAAAACAATTACTGAAAACTGATAATATTTGACTCTGTTATTAATTCCAGGGACTTATTTTAAGTTTTTGAAGAATATATACTTATAAGATAATTTTACTTGTTTAATCATTTACCCCCTACTCTTCAACCTGTAGGTTTAATGTATTGTTCAGTTTTGCCCAGCTAACTTTTTATACCAGGGTTTTGGTTTTTCTCCCCCGCTGTATTCTAAAGGTGTGAACCATTAAGTTCTGTTTGTTCCATCTCACCAGTCCCTTTTCGTAATTTATATTTTTAATCCTCTAACTTTTTAACTTTAAAATTTACCTTCTTGGGGCACGTGGCTGATACAGTCAGTTGGTAGAGCACGTGACTCTGATCTCAGGTTGGGAGTTTGAGCCCCATGTATGGTGTGGGGTTTATATAAAAAAAAAATAATAAAATTTACCTTTGTTATTTTGATTTCTTACACATATTGTCTCCCTATTCTTGATCTTCTTATCCAACTCTCATTTTGAAACTTTTTTTTTAACATCTCTTCCTTTCCTGTATTTCCCCTCACTAATATTTTTACATCCATATTCTCTTTTATTTCTGCTTTCACTTGTATTTAATTTAAAAATGTACTGAAAATGAGTAGTTCTTCAATATCCTGCCCATTGAATATCTTCAGTATAAACCTGCAGTTACAGAAAATGTACATGGTAATTTCAAAATAAAAATGCCCTCTGTGTTTAATTTGGAACTATATCAAATGGAAAAAAATTGAGGAAAGTAGAGTCATCAAGAAAAAGGAATATGGTTATAAACAAGTTCTAGTGGGGAAATGTAGAAATAGGTTAAATGTTGGTAAGAATAATAGTAAAGAGTTATAGATGTGGCTCAAATGCAAGGAACATTTAACATTTACTTAATGTCTTTTAATATGTAACACCATAAAGTCCTTAGAAGAATAATATCCTAAATTCTTGTTTTGTAGGGTAAAAATTCCATTGATGCAAGTGAGGAGAATGCAGGTAAACTTCCTTGTTCTACTTTTGAACGGTATGTTTATATTTTCGCTTTTATTGCTATTAAAAATAAAATGATTTTTTTTAATAGTTATGAGAAAGAAGAGAGGAAGAGAAGATGAATCCTACAATATTTCAGAGGTCATGTCAAAAGAGGTAAAAATAAAGTGGGGAGGGCACATAAGATTCACTGTTGAGTAAAACCTGTTGTGGATTTTGAACCAGCTTTAGCTGTATGGATTGCTTTTACTTATTTGGCTTTTCAGATTGTTAAGGGACTATTTCAGGGAAGAAAATGGCACTGTCTTTCTGCTCGTTAAGGGAACATGAGCTTGGCCTAATTAGAAATAATTATAATAAAAAGGAAATTACTATTATCAGAAATTTCTCATAACTTCAAGACCTTATCTTCAGAACTTTGTTCTTATTCCTTGTTGAGGACCTTTAGGGAACTGAAATCATATAGTCATTTTATTTATTTATTTATTTTTAAAAGATTTTATTTATTATTTAAGAAATAGTGCAAGAGCACAAGCTGGAGGGAGAGGCAGACTCCCCGCTGAGCAGGGAGCCCGATGCGGGGTTCGATCCCAGGACCCTGGGATCATGACCTGAGCCAGAGGCAGATGCTTAACTGAATGAACCACCCACGTGCCCCCCCATATAGTCATTTTTAAAACCAGATCCTTTTTTACCTATTCTCACTTGTTACCTCATAAAATAGAAATTAAAAAGCATGTTTAGTTAGACAAACCTTAAATATCCCTTAGGCATATTTTAATGTTACATTCTTACATTATTATCTACTATATTTTTCTTTAACCTGAAATTCAAACTCTTGAGATCTTCTTTAAGTATAAAATACAAAATTTCACATACTTGTCTTTAGTAGGGATGCACTCTGATATTTTCCTTCTTTTTTTTCTTTCATTTAAAAATAATGGTCAGGGCGCCTGGGTGGCTCAGTCGTTAAGCGTCTGCCTTTGGCTCAGGTCATGATCCCAGGGTCCTGGAATCGAGCCCCGCATCGGATTCCCTGCTTGGCGGAGAGCCTGCTTCTCCCTCTTCCTCTGCTTGCTGCTTCCCCTACTGTGCTCACTCACTGTCTGTCAAATAAATAAATACAGTCTTTAAAAAAAATGAATAAATAATGGTCGAGACCCATTTAATTGATCATGGAACATAGCCTACAGTTTGAGAAACACTATTATTTAAGTATTATTTAGATTTATTGAAATTCAGCCAGTCGTGCAGTTTGTTTGTTTTTTTGTTTTTGTTTAAGATTTTGTTTATTTGACAGAGAGAGAACACAAAGCAGGGGGAGTGGGAGAGGGAGAAGCAGGCTTCCCATAGAGCAGGGAGCCTGACGCAGGGCTACATCCCAGACGTCCAGAGGCAGGAGAGTTCCTGACAAGTTCAAAAAACTTAAAAATACATACCAGTTTATATATAAATGAAAGTAAAGCATGAGGCTATAGAGGTAAGCAGGGTCAGGAGTTTAGTTACAAGGTTTAATTTTTAACAGTACTTCATAGATAGTATTATGTTTGTTTTGATTCATTCACAAATTGTTTTCCAAAAGGTTCAGCTTAGTCATTGTATTTATTTATTTTTACTTATTTTAAAAGACAACTCTGCTGTCAGTTTCCTATATCCCTTCAGCCTTAGGGTATGAATATCTATACTTACATAATACTTTACATACACATACGACAACACATGTAAGCGTGTATGTTTTTCTCAGCCTCTTAACTGATGTGTCCTATCATTCTGTGTATCTTAAATTTAAGATACATTCGAAGTTTCTTGAATGTATCTACCATTTCATCCCCTTTGTCCTCTGTACATGCTATTCTCTGAAACATACCCTAACTTTATCTTTAATGATTATGCCCTGATGATAACTTTTTCAGATAATTTGATATAATACTCTCCTAACTCATCAAGTAGCATTTGGTATTGCTTGTCTTCATACCCTTAGTATCTAGTAGGTACTTCAGAATCAGAACACTTCTATTCTTTATTTTTAATTTATTTGTCTTTGCCTCTTGCTCAAGATTGCAAAATCAGATATCTATCCACAGAAGCCTAAAGTGGGCTAGCGTTGGGACTATAATACATTTGGAAATGAATCCTTAAATACGAGGAGTAGCCACAACTTAGACTCTAGAGGAGGGTTTAGAAAACCTTTTCTATAAAGGGTCAGATAGTTTTGGGCTTTGAGTAATTTAGTGGGCAACTACTCAACACAACTTAGTTGGCCATTGTAGCCTGAGAGCAGTCATAAACAAACTAAGCAAATAGGGCTCAACTTTGTTCTAGTTAAACTTTATTTACAGAAATAGGTTGCCAGTTGGAGTTGGTCCACAGGCTATATTTGCCAATCCCTGTTCTAGAGAATTATTGTCATGTGTGGATTTGGACTTAAGTCTCTTCAGATAAGCTTTGGTTTAAAAAACAAACCAAAAAAAAAAAAAAAAACCCTGGAAAATTTAGGAGGAAATACCCCAGTTTTTAAGTGTTGCTAACTAATGCAGAGTTTTATAAGACACTGTAACCTTAATTTTGCCTAAGGTCCACCAGTTTGAGCCCTGTATTTTAATTACCTTGAGAGCCTTATGCCCATTTTCCTGGCATGAAGTTAGAACAGAATAAATGCTTGTTGAATAAATAAATGAATGAATGACATACATTGTTACTTTATTTCTGTTTTCTCAATGTTCTAGGAAATTTTGTCCGTGGCTAAAAAAAATAAAAAGGAGATCGAGGTAAGAGATTTATGAGAGATTAAATGTAGGATCCATATCTGTTTACCTGATCATTAGTTCCTTTAATCCCCAGTGTACATTTTTTTCTCACCAGTTATTCTATTTCTTAACCTTAAAAAAAAAAAAATTCACTTCTTATCCTATCATATTTCTTCCTTATATATCAACTTAAGGTGTCCTATTGCATGTTCCTTAATGTGTAAATATTAGTTTATGGGTCCTTGGGAGTTTAGCAGTAATGCAAGTGCCGGTAACCATGTGCATTCCACATGTATATATTGCACAGCTTGTGGAAGCTCTGAGAGATGCCTTAATCTTGTTTCTGACATTAAATATTGTCTTTGGATCTGTTTGGGAAGGCTTCTCACCCCACCCCCATTTTATGTGGAGAGATTCCTTGTTACCTGAGTATTCACTATCCATGTCCCTTCAAGTACAAGATTTCTTAGAGAAGCAGAAACAGTTGTAACATGCAAATGTTCACCAAGGGATATAGAAATTAACTTACCTATCAAAGATTAATAGGCTTTTGGGAAAATTGATGACATGATTATAAAATGGGATATATTCTGTTTGCCCATCATAATTTTGGCCAAAATTTACATCTTATATAAATGCATTGATTTTTATTTGTTCAGTATAGGGATTAGTTTATGATATAATTATAACTCAACAAGGTTAAATGTAAATAATCTTTTAAGCATATTTTTTTACAATATATAGTTGCATATTTATTTAAATTTTTTTTAAAGATTTTTTTTATTTGAGAGAGCGCCCATGAGCAGGGAGGGAGGGACAGACTGGGAAGCAGGCTCCCCACTGAGCAGGCGGTGGGGGGCGGGTCACGGGGGTTCCTTCCCAGGACTCTGGGATCATGACCTGAGCTGAAGGCAGCTGCTTAACCTACTGAGCTACCCAGGTGCCCCTTTAGTTGCATTTTTAAAGATAAAACTTCAGTCTAATTTCCCATGATTTACTATGGAATTTTGACCATTTTATAATATGCAATAAGTAAATGTGTACTATGCTTGTGTTAATTCTGATGAATTTTGATAAATGTATACATTTGTGTAACTACCACCCAAATCAAGATCTAGAATCTTTTCATATGGTAGAAGGATCCCTTAATATCCCTTGCCAGTCATTTCCCCCACCACCAAACCTAGAGGCAACGGCTTTTTGACTTCTGTCACAGACAGTTTTGCCCAATTTTTAACCTTTATCACAGGCTAGTTTATACAAATAAAATCTAAATATGTAGTCTTTTATCTTTTATTTCCTGTTAACTTTTTACTCAACATAGTTAATATTTATTTATATTGTTGAGTTTATTACTAGTTTTTTTTTAATTGCTGAGTAGAATTCCATTGAATGAATATTATAATTTCTTTATCCATTCTCTGGATGGGCATTTGAATGGTTTCCAGTTTGTGACTTATGAATAAGACCGCCATGATAATTTTTGTACAAGTCTGTGTGGACATGTTTTCATGTTCTTAGATATATACCTAGGAATGGAATTGCTGGGTTATACTGTAAATGTATGTTTAACTTTATAAGAAAATTCTTCTCCTGAAGTGAACACACTATTTTAATCTCACCAGCAATGTATAAAAATTTCTGTTGATATTACCAGCATTTCATGTTAGTCTTTTTAATTTTAGCCATTTTACTGAAAGTGAAATGATCTTGTGTGGTTTTATTTTGCATTTTCTTAATTACTAATGATGTAAAGTATATTTTCATGTTCTTAATGGCTGTATGTTTTCTTTTATAAAGTTTCTGTTCACATCTTTTGCCCATTTACTGGGTTACTTGCCCTTTTATTGTTGATATATGAGTTCTTTATATAATGTACAGGTTCTTTGTCAGATTTATGTACTGTATTTTCTTCCTGTTTGTGGCTTGCCTACTCATTTTCTTAATGGTATCTTTTAGTAAGCAGAACTTGTAAGTTTTATAGTAGCTCAGTTTATGGCTTTTTTCCCCCCTTTGGTGGTTAGTGCGTTTTTTATTTGTTTAAGAAATTTTTGCTTATCACAAGGTTATCAAGATACTGTTTTCTTCTAACAGCTTTACAGTTCTGGTTTTACTTTATGATGTTTGTGATGTTCATCACAAATTTTATGTATGGAATGGTGAAACTCAGGGTTTGTAATTTTCCAGTTGAATATCTAGTTGTGGCATTATTTATGACTTCTCATTTATAAGACTTCCATCTGAATTGACTCAATCCTCATTTTCACATTCTTAAAAAACAGAGTTGTGGACGTCACTAACCAGTAAAATCTGTCATTGGTCATAAGTTGGTAATGAGTATCATCAGAGATAAGTTAATACTCTTAAGTGTGATGTATGGAGTTCTTAAACTTTATTTACTTTGCCCCTTTTCCTTCAACAAAAGTAATATTTAGATGGAAATAAATGTTTCTTTTTCCTTGAAAGGAAATTTTTTTTTCATTTCTATTTTTTATAGACATTACCCATTATCTTTGATTTGGGTGAAAGAAATTATTATTAAGAAAATAGTTCAATAAATTCTTGAGTAGCTCATTTTAAAAGTTTGGATGGTAGGTACAATTGTAAAGGTCATTTCAGTAGTGTATGCCTGTAATCTGTAAGAGTTATTTTCAGAATTTTTTTTCAATGGCTTTGCATTTGTGGGGGAATGGGGGTAACTATCTCTAAGGTTTTATTCAACAAATGATTTTATTTCTCTATACTGATTGATGATTATAGGACTGGGTAAATTTTGATTACATTTTCTGATAAATAGAGGGTAGCAGCATTATGTATCAAAGTTCTAATTAAGCTTTTTTCTTTACAGAATGAAAGCTCCTCTTCTAATCTCTGTGTAGAAGACCTTCAGAAAAACAAAGATTCAAATAGTATAATTAAAGATAGATTGTCTCAAACGGTTAGGCAGAATACTAAATTCTTTTTTGACCCAGTTCGGAAATGTAATGGACAGCCAGTACCCTTTCAACAACCAAAACACTTCACAGGAGGAGTGATGCGATGGTACCAAGTGGAAGGAATGGAATGGCTCAGGGTAATGAATTCTCAATTTTAATACAAGATACTGGTTCATATCTATATAATAACCTATTAATGTGCTGTAACACAACTTGAGTTGTTCCTTCCAAGTTCATTATTAAATGTGAACCTTTGTGTGTAAATACTTATTTTCATATTTATTTATCTAGACTAATTTTTGGTATTCAAGACTGCCAACACTTTTATGGCTTTGATAACGAACTTCCCATAAATGTTACAACCATGAATATGTCAGTCTTATCATAATTATCATCTTTGGGTAAAAAGAAGAAATAAACTATTGCTAATCCAATAGGTGTTTATATCAGAATTTAAATACAGTGTATTATTTTGTCCAGATGCTTTGGGAAAATGGAATTAATGGCATTTTAGCAGATGAAATGGGATTGGGAAAGACAGTTCAATGCATTGCTACAATTGCATTGATGATTCAGAGAGGAGTACCTGGACCTTTTCTCGTCTGTGGCCCTTTGTCTACACTTCCTAACTGGATGGCTGAATTCCAGAGATTTACACCAGATGTAAGATATGTTTCCTTTTGTTGGATATGTTATCATTTCTAATATTTTATTGCTTTGTTGCCTGAATTGTAGAATTGTTACTGTAATTGTATGGATTTCTGTACTACAGAAACACTACATCTTGAGGGTTGTGTTTTTTGTTTTGTTTTGTTTTAAGTTTACTTAAGTAACCTCTAACACCCAGTATGGGGCTTGAACTCATGGCCCCAAGATCAAGAGTTGTGTGCTCCTCTGACTGAGCCAGCGAGGCACCCCTACTTGAGTTATTTTTCAGATGTTAGCAAAATCCATGTTAAGTGTATATGGAAGAATAGGTATTACTAATCTCAGGTATTTGCCAAAAATATCCCTGGATGATTTTCAGTGCATTGGATAATTTCATTCACCTAAGACTGATCTAGGCAGAAATTATTTCTCTTACTATGGTGTTTTTCTTCCATATATATGTGTCATCTTAGCCATATCCTTGCCTTATATTTGATTTGTTTTTATGGCTTATTCTCTTATAGTAATAATTTATTAGAGGTGATTAACTCATTTTGCTATTGAAAAATAGAGCTAGGATTAAATTATCTTTTTTTTCTCCTAAATGATTAATTTTTTTTTTCAGTTTTTTTTTTATTCTTATGTTAATCCCCATACATTACATCATTAGTTCTAGATGAAGTGTTCCATGATTCATTGTTCGTGCATAACACCCAGTGCTCCATGCAGAACGTGCCCTCCTCAATACCCACCACCAGGCCAACCCATCCTCCCACCCCCCTCCCCTCTAGAACCCTCAGTTTGTTTTTCAGAGTCCATCGTCT
>NC_138374.1:29699534-29732588 GCF_054177405.1 Leptonychotes weddellii | reverse complement strand
AGAATTCCTCATATCAATGAGATCATATGATACATGTCTTTCTCTGTTTGACTTATTTCACTCAACATAATACCCTCCAGTTCCATCCACGTCGTTGCAAATGGCAAGATCTCATTCCTTTTGATGGCTGCATAATATTCCCTAAATGATTAATTTTATATTTTCCAAATTGTTGATATTTGCATTTTGTTCTAAAGTTTGTTATAAATCAATATAAAATCTTTTAGATTCCTACTATGTTATATCATGGGACCCAGCAGGAACGTCGAAAATTGGTAAAGAATATTCACAAGCGAAAAGGGACACTGCAGATTCATCCTGTGGTAATTACTTCATTTGAAATAGCCATGAGAGATCGAAATGCATTACAGGTATGATTGGTCTCCATTGAACTCTTTGTAATCCATAAACCACATTTTTCGTATTTCATAGCACATTCTCATCATCTGGTAGCATTTGTTTAATTTTTTTTCTGATGAAAGCAGTAGATTGTGTTCTGCAGATTCTTTTAGAAACCAAAGGTTTAAATTAACAGATTGAGAAGGTTGTAGTTTCTAACAAGAAAATTAAAGCAATAGCATCTTGACCTATAGCCATAATATCATTTTAGTGTGTTAAATTCAGCTAGACATTAATCTGTGAATAGGTTACAGATAGGTCTGACATGTGGTTTAAGTATATAGAACTTATCCATTTAATTTTAATTAAATAAGAATAGAATATGTGAACACAAGTTATTTTTAGACTGTCTTATGGATATATGGCGTCTGTTTTTTGTGTATGTCGTAGCTACTTATTTATTAGTGCCCAAGTTATAATACAGTTGGAAAGTTAACCTTTGCTCATTGTCTCTCTCAGTTCATTTTTTGGTATTTGCACTTCTCTATCACTGTTCCACCTATTTCACGTATAGTTCTTTACAGCTTTGTTTTCCTTTCTCTGTCTGGTGTATCAAATTTTACTTGTGTGCTGGTGGAAATTTGGAATATGAATTGCAGTTATATTACTTCTTCACAGTAAAAGTAATATACACTCCTTCTAGAAAAAAAGCATTCAGACTTCAAAGCAGTTGTAATTCTGAGAATGCCGCTGCTATATTAAGTATTTTTGTTAACATAGATATAATTTATACATTGTGTCTTGAAACTTCAGTTTTCTGCTAAATAATATAACATGAAGACCTTTCTGATTATTTTGACCTCCCTACCCTGCCCATATTGGAACAGATAAGCTTTATTGTCAATTCCATTTGCTAGTGGCTAGAATTTTTGTAATTTTCCCTTTCTCTGAACTTAGGATATTATTTTAAGGATCTTCCCTTTGGGGGTGCAGGGCCCCTATTGCTGAGTGACAGCAGAAGTATCCGTTAACTTACCAGATCATTTTTCAGAACCCTCATTTCTGTTGCATTGAGTTTTCTCTTTGCTTTTACTTACTCATTTATATTTGTTTGGCTTTTTTATGGTAGATGTCTTACGGTGAGAGGTTACTTAGGTTATCTGGTATTACCAGCAAAAGAAGTCCCAAGTTGTTTTTCTTTAAAAAAAAAAAGTCCTAATATTATGTTAAAAAAGTTTTTTTATTCTGTTATGAATGTATTAAAGTGAAATGCAAAAAATGCCCCATTTCATACTCTTCCCCCCAATTTGCCAATCCTGTTCTCCAAGGATACCTACACTTGCCAGGTTGGTATTTATATTTCCTAGAAATATCCCATATTTCTGTATTTTTAAACAATAAAATAGATGAACTTCAAGCTTGCCTGATTAAGATTTTTTGTTGTTTTTGCTTTTTTTTCCACAAGGGTATTTTTCTCCTTTGAGATTATAATGCTCCGAGTAAGATTGCAGTTTTGTTGTTTTTGCTTTTTTTTTAACGAAGTTTTGGAAAATGAGAAAATAATTTTTATGACAACTTGCTGAAAGTAAATGAGTGGCTTTCTGTGAAGATAGAAATTACTAAAACTGGCTCCAGAAGAAAGGCAAAGTCTAAACAAATCAGTAATTATGTAAGAAACTGAGAACACCATCAGATTAAAAAGAGTGTCCATTTCAGATGTAGGCCTCAAGAATGAAAATTCTAGTATTTAATGTTTCAGAGCGTGGGGAACTAATAAAAGCTTTAGTTCTTTTTTAGGAATCTAGTATAACACTAATCAAAACCTGACAAAGCATTACACAGGGAAACCACAGATTGCCTTTTTTTTTTTTTTTAAGATTTATTTTGAGAGAGAGAGAGAGAATGAGAGAGAGCACAAGTGGGAGGAGTAGAGGAAGAAGGAAAGAATCTCAAGCGAACTCCATGCTGAGTGCAGAGCCCAATGTGGGGCTCGATCTCACGACCTGAGCCAAAATCAAGTAGGACACTCAACCGATTGCACTGCCCAGGTGCCCCCAGACTGCTTTGACTAAAGAATGTGAATAGAAAATATTTAAATACATAATAGCAGGTGGACTTTATTAGTTCATAGCCAAGGGAAGTCTATTTTAGGAACACAAGTATACATCAGTTTTAGGAAATTTATCCTTTTAGTAGATCAGAGGAAAACATGACCATTTCAGTAGGTACAGAAATGCCATTTGATAGAATTGAACATCCATCCCTGATAAAGAAGTTTTATTTTTGAATTGTTTTTAAAAAAAATTGTGAGATTATCATTTTAAAGTTTTTCCCTAAATTCCTTTTCTAGCACTGCTATTGGAAATACTTAATAGTAGATGAAGGACACAGGATTAAGAACATGAAATGCCGTCTAATCAGGGAGTTAAAACGATTCAATGCAGATAACAAACTTCTTTTGACTGGTACTCCCTTGCAAAACAATTTATCAGAACTTTGGTCATTGCTAAACTTTTTGTTGCCAGATGTATTTGATGACTTGAAAAGGTAGGTAAGCCAGTTATTTAACTATTTTCTATATTTTTCTAACCTCAAATCTGTGCTTAGTTAAAATTAATTCCTTTCTTCTAGGTAGTTGGATTAAAATGATAGCTTTTTGGCAAGTTCTTCGTGATATATATATGTTAATATAATTGATTTATGTGATAGGTTAACTTGTAATCATTATTTTCTCTTACAGCTTTGAATCTTGGTTTGATATCACTAGTCTTTCTGAAACTGCTGAAGATATTATTGCTAAAGAAAGAGAACAGAATGTATTGCATATGCTGCACCAGGTTGTGACTTTGTCTTAATTCTGCTCACTGTGGACTCCTAGAATAAAAAAGGAACCCCATAAATTGCCTGTTCAACCCTTTGTAGTAGATTTTGAAAACGTGACCTCTGGGGGTGGGGAAAGAGCAAGGGACTAAGTTAAATCTGAGGGAGTGGGGGTCTTCATTTTTTAAGACTTCATAGTATTTATAAAGGAAAAAAGGGAAAGAAGGGATAAAGAGGTGTGTGGAGAGAGTATTGCCTGAAAGCATACGAATGCTTAATATTCACATACATTTATTCATGTTTAAATTTTAGATTCTAACACCTTTCTTACTGAGAAGACTAAAATCTGATGTTACTCTTGAAGTTCCTCCTAAACGAGAAGTAGTTGTTTATGCACCGCTTTCAAAGAAACAAGAGATCTTTTATACAGCCATTGTGAACCGTACAATTGCAAACATGTTTGGATGCAGTGAGGTAGAGTGTGGATTTGACATAAACTGTAAATGACAGTTGATGTTGGAAATTTCATGGTTAATTTCAGTCTTAGAGGTTATCACCTCTTTTTTAGGACTTGTCGAGGGTGAATTTCTAACTAGAGTAGAAGGCAGTAAAAGTTGTCTCGTAGTAATTCTGTGATCCTCCTAAAATTCAGGTGATGGCTCATGCATTAATTGCTTTATAGTTATCTGGAATGTTTGTTAAAATTTTTTATTCCTGTCCCAGATTAACCCAAATCATGCTATGTGGGAATGGACTTGGAAATACATTTGAACAAGCACACACTATATACCAGAGTTTCCCAGCTAGACCAGTCCCACCCCCCCCACACACACAATCCCTTTCTAGGTTATTGATCTCCAAAAAATGTAGTAGAATACCTTATTTGAAAGAAATATCTTCTTTATTCACCCACCATATTACATTAAAATGTGGAATGATTAAAGTGGAATGTGATTATCTTAAAACTAAAGATTAGGAGACCCTTAAATTTTGTTTAAATGTCCAGATTTTTTACTGTATGCCATGTATCTATTTTTCAAAACATGGTTCTATACATTTCTGTTTTGTGCAACCATTAGACTGTTCCACAATTTTTATTTTTATTTTTTTTAAGATTTTATTTATTTATTTGACAGAGACACAGTGAGAGAGGGAACACAAGCAGGGGGAGTGGGAGAGGGAGAAGCAGGCTTCCCGCCGAGTGGGGAGCCCGACGTGGGGCTCGATCCCAGGACCCCGAGATCTTGACCTGAGCCGAAGGCAGACACTTAACAACTGAGCCACCCAGGCGCCCCTGTTCCACAATTTTTATTATAATTAAAGAGAGGATCTGGCTTTTTAGCTATTAGAAATTTAGAATCGTTGCGGGCGCCTGGGTGGCTCAGATGGTTAAGCGTCTGCCTTCGGCTCAGGTCATGATCCCAGGGTCCTGGGGTCGAATCCCACATCGGGCTCCCAGCTCAGCGGGGAGCCTGCTTCTCCCTCTGACCCTCTCCCCTCTCATACTGTTTCTCTCTCGCTCGCTCTCTAAAAAATAAATAAAATCTTAAAAAAAAGAAAAAAGAAATTTATAATCGTTGCTTATTTTGAGGAGTTTCATTGCAGTGTTATACAAATCCAAAGAAATAGTCTCTAATGCAGATATGTGGAGCCCCTTAATTTAACCCTAAGTTATTAAATTCTTTAAATAAGTTCAGAACAGTTCATCCATCCTTAATTTTTTCCACTGAGATATGGAGGCATTTACTCTAATTCTATAATATTGTCATAAGCATTAAAATAAATTTCATATGACCTCATATGCACTTGGCCAAAGTTTAGGGATCCTTCGTTTTGTGCCTTTGGAAATCCCTAAACTTGATGATGAAAGACAAAATTATTTTTTTCTTTATATCTTAAAACATTTGCACATAAAAATATTACAATCCACTTTATGTATTTAGAATTTAAGGGTATAGCTTCTTAAACATATATTTCTCTTTAATTGTTCACTTTTAGAAAGAAACCGTCGAGCTAAGTCCCACTGGACGACCAAGACGGCGAACTAGAAAGTCAATAAATTACAGCAAAATAGATGATTTCCCTAATGAATTGGAAAAATTGATCAGTCAAATGCAGCCAGAAGTAGACCGAGAAAGGTGTGAGTTTAAAATAAATTTAAGTATCTTTTAAACCGTGATACTTTTTGTATTTCTCACATTCATGGATTCTATGTTTTTTGGTAGAGCTGTTGTGGAAACAAATATCCCTATAGAATCTGAGGTTAATCTGAAGCTGCAGAATATAATGATGCTCCTTCGTAAGTGCTGTAATCATCCATATTTGATTGAGTACCCTATAGACCCGGTCACACAAGAGTTTAAGGTGAATACCATTTAATAATGTACTGTTTTGATATCTATAACTATCCCTCCCTCCCATTCCCTCCCTCCCCCCTCCTTTCTTCCGCCCCCTCCAATAAATAAATCTTGAAAGAAAAGAATAAACTTCAACATCTGTGCAGTAAGTTTAAGCTTAAAGTTGTCTTATAAAGCCTTTGGGGGAGGGGTGGGGAGGATAGTTCAAGGTTGGACTTAAATTAATTTTTGTTTTTTTGTGAAGTCATTCGCTTTATTTATTTTTTGAGAGAGAGCATGTGTGGACTCAGTGGGGGGGAGGGGCAGAAGGGGAGAGAATCTTAAGCAAGCTCCATGCTCAGTGTGGAGCCCTATGTGGGGCTTGATCTCATGACCTGAGCTAAAAGCAAGAGTGGGGTGCTTAGCCTACTGAGCCACTCAGGTGCCCCCATTTTAAATACCAGAGTATGTCTTTCCTTGAGAAAAAACTGTCTTCTGATTTAAAAAGATCAAATGATAAGGTCAGTTTTTTTTTATTTAAAGTTTTATGGGGACTTACTGAAAATGAACTATTTACATAGATTTTATTTTGACAAAAACAGATTATTGGTAATTATTATGACTATTTTTTCTGTTCTTTGCCTGCTTTTAAGATTGATGAAGAATTGGTAACAAATTCTGGGAAATTCTTAATTTTGGATCGAATGCTGCCAGAACTAAAAGCCAGAGGTCACAAGGTGGTACTTTTGACTGGAATTTGGGTTATTTAATTACTTCCTATTAATTGGTATAGATACTAAGATATATTTAAATTTCAGGTGCTGCTTTTTTCACAAATGACAAGAATGTTGGACATTTTGATGGATTATTGCCACTTTAGAAATTTCAACTTTAGCAGGCTTGATGGATCCATGTCTTATTCAGAGAGAGAAAAAAATGTAAGACTACTTATGTCATACATACCAAATTCTCTTTTGTAACTATCTTGATTTCTAAAGTAATATTCATCGTAGAACCACAAATTGATAGACTAAAAACCTTGTAGCAGGATGAAAAGCATAAGCATTATTTAGTATTAGTAAGTCTTAATGTTTCTTAAATTATGTATGTTTTCTGGTCCAACTTGACTTAATAATATCCTAACTTCACTACCACTGTAAGAATATTGAGATAACAAGACCTTTTTTTCTCCTGACTTTGGCTGTTCTCTCTACCCCAACATTTCACTGAAAATATAAAATCTGAGCAACTGAAAGAATTTTACAGGAACACCTATAAATCCGAAAACCTGCCGTTAAGCTTATACTATTCCTTTTTGTCATATGCTTGTGATATAGAATCAATCCATTTCTGTATCTATTTAACATTTTATCTTTTGGGGGGCATTTCAAAATAAATTATAGAAAATAATTCCCTTCTATTATTTCAGCATATTTTGTCTTTTTGGGTAAATTTTACATATCCTGAAGTGAATAAAGTCAAGCATACATTTTCTGAGTTTTGATGAATGCAAACTTAACAGTAGCTCAGCAAGTTCTCTCATGCCCGCTTTCAGGCAACCCAGTTTTCCTACCTACCCCATCCACTGGGAAACCACTTGGGGTTTTTGTTGTTGTTGTTCTGGTCACTATTTTTTAAGAGAGGATGGTCTAGACTTTTTTTTTTAATAATACTAGATATTCTTCCTTAAACTTCCCTTGTGACGTGTGAGTTTTCTTTTTTAACAAAAATATCCTTTTTTTTTAAAGATTTTATTTATTTATTTGACAGAGAGACACAGCGAGAGAGGAAACACAAGCAGGGGGAGTGGGAGAGGGAGAAACAGGCTTCCCGCCGAGCAGGGAGCCTGCTGTGGGGCTCGATCCCAGGACCCTGGGACCATGACCTGAGCCAAAGGCAGATGCTTAACAACTGAGCCATCCAGGCGCTCCCAAAAATATCCTTTTTTTTTTTTTTTTTAAGATTCTATTTATTTGAGAAAGAGAGAGCACAAGCAGGGGGAGCAGCAGAGGGGTGGGAAAGAAGCAGGCTCCTGCAGAGCAGGGAGCCTGATGCAGGACTCCATCCCAGGACTCTGGGATCATGACCTGAGCTGAAGGCAGACACTTAACTGACTGACCCACCCAGGTGCCCCAACAAAAATATCCTTAATAAAAGAGGGGCTTGGAAAACAAATGAAGTTAACATAAGCAGATGTTTTATATGTTAACATAATTGCTTTCTAGACCTAAATGATTGATTCGGTCTCCTGTGGATACACCTTTTAATTGCTATAATTAAAAACAATTTCCCTCCTCAGTTCTTTTGGCTAAAGTTAGTTGTCTTTATTTCTAATGCTCATAGCTATGATTTATTACAGTGAAAGGATACAGATGAAAATCAGCAAAAAGAAAAGTCACATAGGGTGAAGTCTAGGTGAAACTAGGTGTATATTTTCAGTGGGGTCACACAGAGAGCACTTAATTCTCTCAGTGGCAATTTGTAACTGTACATGTGAAGTAAGCCAGGGAAGCTCATCTGAGTCTTGCTGTCCATAGTTTTCTTTGAGGGTTAGTCACATAGGCATGATGTATCTGTGTGACTGGCCTGAGCTACCCCGGTCTCAAGCCCCTCTGAAGACCAGGTTTACTGTCTTAACCTGGGCAGTACGTAATGCTGAACAATTTTTATTTCGTGGGAGGGGAGACTTTGATAACTTTCTCTTTTCAGCAAATTGGTCTTTTTCAACTTTCATGACTTCTGAGGTTTTCAGTATTTATTTACTCCACATTGAAAGTCCTGTAGATACTGAAGAATTCATATCTAGTTTCAAGAATGCTGACTTATTATATCCCTTGGCATTGCCGTCCCCACTCCTTTGTTATAAACACGTGGTTATAAGATGGTTGGTCCGCATGCAACATCACATCCACATTCTAGGCAGTAACAGTTGCTTTCTTAATTCCTTGAGTTTACCTTTTTTTTTTTTTTTTTTTTTGCTTTTAGATGCACAGCTTCAACACAGATCCAGATGTGTTTATCTTCTTAGTAAGTACACGAGCTGGTGGCCTGGGCATTAATTTGACTGCAGCAGATACAGTTATCATTTATGATAGTGATTGGGTAAGTTGGAAATTTAGCAATATGCTGTTATATTTCCACTCTGAATTTTTGATTTTTCATTGTATGCTTTGCAGTTTTATTTATCTATTTAGAAAAGGTATTATCAAGTGCCCTGTGTGTAAAATCTTGAACATGTTGTATCATTGAAACCATTCTAGATAGCTAAAATGAGTTAAGAGACTTTAAAAGATTCTGATTGGATCATGCATTTAACTTCAGTAGGAGTTTAAATAACCTTAACGTTAAACTGTTAAATGTTATTTTTCTTTTCACTTTAAGAATCCCCAGTCTGATCTTCAGGCCCAGGATAGATGTCATAGAATTGGTCAGACAAAGCCAGTTGTTGTATATCGTCTTGTAACAGCAAATACTATCGATCAGAAAATTGTGGAAAGAGCAGCTGCTAAAAGAAAACTGGAAAAGTTGATCATCCACAAAAGTAAATAATACTTTTTAGTACTTTTCTTTTTTCATTTGTCATTTACTGTGAGATTTCATACTGTTGTTTTCTTATAAAAGAAATTGGTACAACTTACCTGGTGTAGGATTTAAATAGGCAGTGGGGAGGGGCGCCTAAGTGGGTCAGTCAGGTGAGTGTCCAATTCTAGATCTCAGCTCAGGTCTTGATCTCAGGGTCGTGAAGTCAAGCCCCATGTTGGGCTACATGTTGGGCATGAAGTCTACTTAAAAAAATAGGCAGTGGGGAATTTGCTGTTGTAAAGACCTAAACTAGAGGTTGGTGTGACAACAAAGGAAAAACATTACTGTCTAGATGAGGAGCAGAGGGGCAAAGAAAACTCCAGGACACTTTCAAAGTATCATATCCTCAACTCTGTCATGGGGATTTGGCAGGATGTTAATGCTTATTCTTGATAAGAGATTGCCTGCCAAAAGGCTTTAAGAAAACCTCAAGCCGCTTCTTACTAGTCCAGTATATTAAGTATTAGAATAGTAAAGATAATGTTGAAGTAGCGCTACTAAAAAAAAATCTGTTTAGTTAAACTCATTATTTCAAAAAATATTTGGCTCTACAGAACGTCCTTTTCGTCTTTTCAAACCTCGTATTTTTTAAATACAGTGTGTTTTTTTTAAGGGAGGGAGAGAGGGTTGTGGGGTCAAAGGGAGAGGGAGAGAGAACAGGCTCCACACCCAGCATGGAGCCCAGTGTGGGGCTCAATCTCACGACCTTGGAATCATGACCTGAGCTGAAATCAAGAGTGGGATGCTTAACCAGCTGAGCCACCTAAGCGCAAATACAGTGTTTTTTAAACTGGAAGAGATTCTGAGAGGTAGGGGAAGTAAAGTAAGTGAGACATTGGTGTTTTATATTTTGTTCCCTAAGATTCTTCGGAGAAGTTCTACTTCTGTTTGTTCAAAATAAAATTCTATTTGGTAAATTGGCTTTGTGGCTACCTTAACAAAAGTTGAAAACATCTGTAAGCTTTGAAGCCTAGAGAAAGGGGAATATGATAATGTTGAAAATCACTATCGATTTGCTTTTTTTTTTTTTTTTAAGATTTTATTTATTTATTTGACAGAGAAAGAGCGAGAGAGGGAACACAAGCAGGGGCAGGGGGAGAGGGAGAAGCAGGCTTCCTGCTGAGCAGGGAGCCTGATGGTGGGACTCGATCCCGGGACCTTGGGATCATGACCTGAGCTGAAGGCAGATGCTTAACGACTGAGCCACCCAGGCGCCCCAGCTATCAATTTGTTTTATGCTACTTTTCTGCCTGCTCTCTACTTGAAAATACTTTCTCCAGTGTATCTGATTTTGAGGGAAATACAGGTTAGGTTTTAGAAATCTGTAATTTGCCTTGATTGAACGTTCAGACTGTAGTTGGAATTTACACTGGAGGAAAAAGGAACTTTCTTTTTCTTTTCTTTTTTTTTTAATTATATAAAAAGAACTTTTCTAATAAGATTTTGTGCAAATTAAAAAATTTTCACCTGTTCTGCTTTAGGAATTTGAATGATGAAATATATTTTCTTTGTTGAATATAATTTAAATTCAGTAAAATGTATGTCTAGTTTTGTTTTCCCAAGTCTGTTTTCAGTATTTTGAAAAATTAATATCAAAGAACAATTTGAAAGGAATTTTTAAAATACTGACAGAGTGTTTTATTGAGGGAATATACATATAGTAAAATACCCAGATCTTAAATGTACAGATTGATGAATTTTGACAAATGTATACACTCCTGTAACTATCCTCCGGATCAAGGTAACAAACCTGTCCTTCATCCAAAAGCATTTCCTTGTGCACCAGTCATTTTCCATGTTCCCTTGTCCCTCAGTAGAAGGCACCACTGTTCCAGTTTCTGACACAGACTCCTTTTTCCTTTAACTTCATATATGGATTCATTTGTATATATGTAGCTACTTTTGTTCAGCATAATATTTTGAGATTCGTTTATGTTTGTGTTTTAGAAGTTAATAGTTTTATGTATCTATTCTTTAGTTGGTTGGGGACATTTAAATTGTTTTCCAGATTTTGGTTTTTATGAATAAGCTGCTCTTGTTCAAGTGTTTGTGGACGTATGCCTTTGTTTGTTCTTGGTCTTTCCCTGGGTGTATGTTTAACTCTAGGAAACTGCTAACCTTTTCCCCAGGTGGACATACCATTTTATACTTCTACCAATGAAGTAGGAGAGTTGTGGTTGCTTTTCTTCCTTATCAACACTTGACTTTGCCTGTTCTTTTTAACGTAAGCCATTCTGATTGGTTTGTAATGTAGTATATTTTGGTTTTAAAAGTAATTGTCAGTGTTTTGAATTTCTTGAAAATTTTTTCTAGATCACTTCAAAGGTGGTCAGTCTGGATTAAATCAATCTAAGAACTTCTTAGACCCTAAGGAATTAATGGAATTATTAAAATCTAGAGATTATGAAAGGTAAGGCTTTTTAATTTTAGAAGAATGTAATTCACAGTTTTGATTTCTCATATGGACTTGAATATTTTGTTTTCTTATAGGGAAGTAAAAGGATCAAGAGAGAAGGTCATTAGTGATAAAGATCTGGAGTTGTTGTTAGATCGAAGTGACCTTATTGGCAAGTATCCTGCTTTTACTTCCTTTAACAGAAACTGAAACAGACTTGTAAAAAGAGAGAATAGTAATACTTATGTATCCCTATATGTAATTCATTCAGCTACTAGTCCACAACATTTAACCAATCTTTTTTCATTGTGATTCTCTTGTCAGAATCTTAAAATCATGAGCTTTTACCCATCTTTTACTCAGGCATCTTTTACTGAGAAGAACGTATCTTTAAACATAGTCACTATGTCATTACATTATTACATTTAAGAAAATTGGCACTAAAACTTTCTAGCTAGACCATATCGAGATTTCTCCAGTGGTCTCAAATCTTTACAGTTAGAATCAGGTTCCAAATTTCATTGTTGGCTTTGTCTCTTTTCTTCTGTAACACCCTCCTCACTTTGTTTTTCCAAGTCATTGACAAAAACTGGATTATTTGCCCTATGCAATGACCTACATTCTGGAATTGGCTGATTATTATTATTTTTTACCCCTTTTGTGTTGTCCTTTGATTTGTTCCTCATTCTACTTATTTTCTGAAAAGTGTAAATAGCTATGTACATAGCTGTACAGGCTTAGTTAGATCCAGGTTCCATTTCTTAGAAATACTTTGTCATTCTATTTTTGAGAAAAGCACTTGTTAGCATTTAATGAGGCTCCTTCCATGTGGCTTCAAGCTACCAGGACACAGCTCCCACCTTCCAGCCCCCCCACCCAACACACCATTAATCTTCTCAGCTGTTCTGTTAAAGAATTTGGCCTTCTCTGATGGCAGGCTGCTTTGGGAGCATTACTTTCCCAGAATCTTGTAGTCTGATTGCATTTCATCAACGATATGATCAGCTCCAATCTTGTTTTTGGCAGCATTTACCAGTGTCTGCTTACTAACCAAGGTCCACAGTTTATCAAGGTTGGCAGATGTGCGAAACCTCTGATTCCTCTTTCAGCGGTAATGCGCCATACCAACTTTCCCAAAGTAATCTGGGTAGATGGTTGTTGAAGTTGATCACCTTGGTTCCTGGGTGCGTCTGGTGTTTGCCAGTGTGGCCATGGTTCACGTGATCCTGACATTTCCATGTCTTCCTTAGTCGGGATGGTATGTCAGCAGCCAAGACGAAAGAGCTGTTGTCAGAGTTTAAATCCTACCAGGCAGCACATATATCTGAGTTTATTTTTAGTGAGCTAAGATTGGTCAGCTGATTCAGGCTGATCTTAGAAAGTTTTCTGTCCTTCTATTTGACTTGATGGTTTTAGTATCCATTGATGATGATTGTTTAGAACCATTATTTCCTTAAGGATTGCAAAATGGTGATTTTCTTGTCTTGTTATTCCTTTATTAGCTAGAATTAGTTTATTAAGAACTTTTCCATATCATTTCTTTGGTTATTCTGTACAGGATACTGTCTGTACAGCTGAAGCAGGATAAATTGCTCAGTCTTTATTTTTTTTTTTAAGATTTTATTTATTCATTTGACAAAGAGCGATACAGCGAGAGAGGGAACACAAGCAGGGGGAGTGGGAGAGGGAGAAGCAGGCTTCCCACTGAGCAGGGAGCCCGATGCGGGGCTTGATCCCAGGACCCAGGGATCATGACCCGAGCTGAAGGCAGACGCTTAACGACTGAGCCACCCAGGCGCCCCTATTTATTAGTCTTTAGAATAATGAATGGATGTCTACAATGGCAACCATAAATTATCTTGAAAACAAATATAATATTTAAAATTCATCATTTCCTAGTTATATTATTAACGTACTATTAGTATCTATGCTCTTGATTGTGTGTATTGTATCTGTATAGTGGAAATACTGTATAATGCTGTACTGCTGCACATCTTTTCCCAACCCTACTTCAATACTGTTATGTTGGTACCTTGGTATTGATGGTAGGGATATTTAATACCATGGAGATAGGGAAAAACTACAAATCAGGGCCTTTTGGTGGGGCAGGGCATCAGGGGAGTCAGTCGTTAAACATTAATGAGCACATCACTTGATTTAATTTCCTGATGTCTTTAATTTCGTTTCAAATACCTCTTTTTAAAATTGTGCTCTTTGTCTTCTTTTCATTGAGTTGAGAGAAGTCTTTGTATATTTGAGATATAAGTCCTTTATCTGATACATGTTCTGCAAATATTTTCTCATAGTTTGTGGCTTAGTTTGCATGTTCTTTTTTCTTTTTTTTCTTTTTTAACTATACGCCCAGTGTGGGGCTCGAATTCATGACCCTGAGATCAAAAGTCACATACTCTACCTTCTGAGCCAGCCAGACACCCCCTGTCTTGCACTTTTGTTAATTAGTGTCTTTTGAAGGTCAGAAATTTTTAATTTTGATGAAGTCCAGTTTATCTTTTTTTGTTACCACTCATGATTTTGGTGTCATGTCTGAGTAATCTTTGCCTAATGAAGGTTATGGTGTTCTCTTTGAAGGATTACAGTTTTAGTTCTTGCATTTGAGTTAATTTTTCTGTAGAGTATGAGGTAAAGGTCTAAATTCTTTTGTGCATATTGTTACGGTGTTGTCCCAGCACCATTTGTTGAAAAGATTATTCTTTCCCTATTGAATTGCCTTGGCAATGTTAATTGAAAGTCAATTGATCATAAATGTAATAGTTTATTTCTGTACTCTCAATTCTGGCCCCTTTATCTATTTGTCAATCCTGTGTCACTTTCACACTGTCTTGATTATTAACAGTTTTGTGGTCAGTTTTGAAATTGTGACGAGCTAATCCAATTCTGTTCTTTCTCAAAATAAGTTTTAGCTATTCTGGGTTCTTTTTTTTTTTTTTTTTAAGATTTTACTTACTTTTTTGACAGAGAGAGCACAAGCAGAGGAAGAAGCAGGCTCCCCCACAGAGCAGGGAGCCCAATGCGGGGCTCAATCCCAGGACCCTGGGATCATGACCTGAGCTGAAGGCAGACGTCCAACCGACTGAGCAACCCAGGCGCCCATATTCTGGGTTATTTGCATGTTTATTTTAGTTTTCAAATAGTTCACGAAAATGAGAAAGATAAAGCCCTATGGCCAAATCTTAAATATATTATTAAATAAAAATCAGTTATATAGGGGTGCCCAGCTGGTTCAGTCTGGAGTGTGCAGCTCTTGATCTTGGGGTTGTAGGTTCAAGCCACACATTAGGTGTAGAGATTACTTAAAAAAATAAAAATCTTAAAATAAAAAAAATCAGTTGTATAGAAGGTATGCAAGGATAATGTAATATCTGAAAATATTTGCATTAACTGAATAAAGGAGAACTAGGTACGGAAAACCCACTTGAGATAACGTCATAATCACCTCATATTTCTTTAACTAGACATGGAAAAGAATGTTGTTAATCTGGTAAAATGCATCCATCCAGTAAATTACTAAAATCAAGAGCATTCAAGGATAACAGGTCTCACTCCCACTGTATAGTACACAACATTGCACAATTTACAAGGAAGTCCTAACACTGTAAAATAATAAAAGTAGGTTTAGGGGAGTAGTACTTAGTTTTAGTATAATTTTTGCAGGTGATATAATCATCTCCACAGAAAGTTAAGGGAATTTAGAAGTTTTTAGAATAGAATTAAAGAAGGTTGTTATTAATTAATAGTATGCGTATCAGCAATAATTATTTTGAAAATAAGATGCTTCCAATAGCTACAAAACTAAAATGCCTAGGATTTAATGTAACACTTTCTTTAAGGCCATTATGGGCAAAATTATGAAACATAGGACTGAATAAATGTACATATTTAACTGTATTCATGGATGTCATGTGTAATATGTACATGTTAAAATATAAGTTCTTGCCCAACTTAACCTATATTTCTTATATTACTTTCTTCTTTTTAAGATTTTATTTATTCATTTGACAGAGAGACAGCAAGAGAGGGAACACAAGCGGGGAGTGGGAGGGGAGAAGCAGGCTTCCCTCTGAGCAGGGAGCCGGATGTGGGGCTCGATCCCAGGACCCTGGGATCATGACCCCAGCCAAAGGTAGACACTGAGCTACCCAGGCGCCCCTCTTATATGACTTTCTAATTAAAACCCCAATATGACTCTTTAAAGAACTATGACAGGCAGTTTTAAAAATTTATATGGAAGAGTAAAGGGCCAAGAGCCAAGACAGTTTTCAAGAACAACAGAATAGGGGCGCCTGGGTGGCTCAGTCGTTACGCGTCTGCCTTTGGCTCAGGTCATGATCTCAGGGTCCTGGGATCGAGCCCCGCGTTGGGCTCCCTGCTCGGTGGGGGGCCTGCTTCTCCCTCTCCCACTCCCCCTGCTTGTGTTCCCTCTCTCGCTGTGTCTCTCTCTGTCAAATAAATAAAATCTTTAAAAAAAAAAAAAAAAAAAAGAACAACAGAATATTCCATACCATGTATTAAGACGCAATTTAAAGGTCACAATAATCAAGGCTAGAATTAGCATATGATAAGATAAATAAACCAGTGGTTTGGCAAATTCAGAAAGCCAACCAAACTTACGGGGAAAATCAGTAAATGACAGAAATGGCAATTCAAACTAGAGAGGGGGAATTCTTGTTATTCAAATACATGATGCTGGGACATTTCTAATCAACAGCTGGGAGACCTCATATCATACTCCGTAACAAATTCTAGATAGATTAATTGGTCAAAACCTAAATATTAAAAGCAAAACTTTTTAAACATAGGAATATATATGTATGATTTTTAGAACAGCAAAAGAATTCTTAAGGTACAAAATTAAATGAATAGATCGATAGATTTTATTACATTAAAGACTTGTATAAAAATAGATGATACCATGAACAGAGATTAGAGACAAACCACAGAAATATGTGCAACACATAACAGAAAGTGTTTATTACATACACATAACCAAAAAGTCAGCAAGAAAAATGGACAACTTGAGCAGGCAGTTACCAGTAAAGAAGTGGCCAGTTAACAAAGATGCTTCAACATCCAAAGAAATTGGAGTAATGCCATTCAAAACCAGTAGAGATTTCATTCCATAGCTATCATTGACAAAAATGTAAAAGACCACATATTAGCGGTGAGGGGTGTGTATGAAGATAAATTTTCATGGTATCTTGCTTCCCAGTTTTTAAACTAACCATGATTGGGCTTTTTATTTTTTTTAACATCTCAGAATGTAATTTCACATTGGTGTGCTATACCTGTGTATCTTAAATTCAGCAGAAGTGATTTTGATTAGCAAACTGATATTTGTCTCTTTCTTAGAGGCCAGTTTTCATTGTCATAAGAGGAGTATAATTTACTTTCTCACTTTTGCTATGTTGAATATTGATTAAGGAATAAAGTGTCCCACATTTCTGTAGGTTTTTAAGCTTTGGACAGATGACTCTATAACAACATATTGGACATCTCCTTTAAGATTCCTTTTTATGTTTGTATAATTTTTTAAAAATAAATATTTGTTTATATATTTTTCTCTTAGATCAAATGAATGCCTCAGGACCGATTAAAGAGAAGATGGGGATTTTCAAGATACTAGAAAATTCAGAGGATTCCGGTCCTGAATGTGTGTTTTAAAGTGGAGCTAAAGACTGTCTTTTAAAAGTTCTTGTTTACGTCTAGTGATTTACCTGTATTGGTTTTAAAATTCAGATTATCCACTTTTTTGATCCTATCCGTTTACATAATGAAACTTGTACCATTGCATAATTAATATATGATAATTTTCTGAGCCTTATAAGAACAAAGAAGTATTCATAGTAAGTTTAGATCTTCCGTTAATTTTTCAGGCTCGGTAATATTTTTGGGTACAGGCTGATGTGTACTTAACCACTGCCAGATTTATACAGTCTTCCTGTGGAAGTTTAATGTCTTTTTCCCCCCTTTTAGCAGTACAGTTCATGGGTTTGGGGTACTTCAGTTATGGAGTAGGCTTTGATGGGGGAAAGATTAGGATTATGCTTTCTCTTGTTTAAATAAGAAATTGTTTGATTTTAAGGTCTATTTCTATAAAATAGTTTACCAAATAAATGTTTGTTATAAGATGTTCTCATCAAATTATTTTTTCAGAAAAATAATGGCTCAGGTGAAATAATAACGAAAGTCTTGACTGGCATTGTGATTCAACATTATGTTGACTTGATTTTATTTGTTAGTACTCTACACATATATAAAGATTTCAACTGGACAGTGGGTAATTCAGAGCAGACTTTGAAAACTGTAGGGTCTTGACAAAAGACCAGAAATTGGAAGTGGTAGGATATCATGCAAAACAAGGGTAGAACAAGAAAGAAGAGACCTTGAAAATGTATAGTAGGAGGGGTAAATAGTACTGAGAGAGGAAAATAGGATGTAGGAATGTAAGATAAAATTCAGGGGCGCCTGGGTGGCTCAGTAGTTAAGCATCTGCCTTCGGCTCAGGTCATGATCCCAGGGTCTTGGCATCGAGCCCCACATCGGGCTCTCTGCTCAGTAGGAAGCCTGATTCTCCCTCTCCCACTCCCCCTGCTTGTGTTCCCTCTCTCTCGCTGTGTCTCTCTCTGTCAAATGAAGCAATAAAAACTTTTTAAAAATAAAATAAAATTCATAGTATATGATAGAGGAACATAAAGGGCAAAATAGGAATAATTTGGGCCCTGTATATGTATCAGACTGTGAGGAAGAGAGTTCCTTTTTTTTTTTTTTTTTTTTTTAAAGATTTTATTTATTTATTTGAGAGAGAATGAGATAGAGCGAGCATGAGACAGGGGAGGGTCAGAGCTCGGAGAAGCAGACTCCCTGCTGAGCAGGGAGCTCAATGCAGGACTCAGTCCCAGGACTCCAGGATCATGACCTGAGCCGAAGGCAGTCACTCAACCAACTGAGCCACCCAGGCGCCCCTGGGAAGAGAGTTCCTGAACACTCCCTGAACCATTTCTGTAGGTTGTTTGTCTCTTGGGAAAATGTTATATTCAATGCAGATCAGATTATCTCTGCCATAGGGTAATTGAGCTAGAATTCAGAAGGAAAACCATTTTGAGAGAATATTCAGTCTGATGAAAATACAGAGAGGTGTGTTTTTTCTTTTTTTTTTAAAGATTTTTTTTTTCTTTTTATTTATTTATTTGAGAGAGAGAATGAGATAGAGCATGAGAGGGGGGAGGGTCAGAGGGAGAAGCAGACTCCCTGCTGAGCAGAGAACCCGATGCGGGACTCGATCCCGGGACTCCAGGATCATGACCTGAGCCGAAGGCAGTCGCCTAACCAACTGAGCCACCCAGGCGTCCCGAGGTGTGTTTTTTCTTAAGTGGAAATGTTCACCAGCCAGTCGTGCTGACCAAACATCCCTATAACTTGGTTGCTTAGTAGTCCTACTAAGTTTCCCTAGTCTGTTCTATTATGTTCTCCAGTGACTATATCATGGTTTTACATCTGTAGTAACTCCTCCCTCTCACCTTGCTCCCTGTTGGCACTGAGAAAATAGAAAAGAACTTGAAAAAGTTGCCAGGATGGCATCTATAAACCTCCCAGCATTTGTGCCCATGTAGCCTCCTTTCCTGTTACTATGGATATATTGTCCTAGTTAGAGCCAGCTAGAGCCAACAGAAGTACCCCGTTTCTTTCTCTTGTGGAAAACTCCTTGGAAAGTTGTCTGTATTCACTTTTTTTGTTGTTGTTCTCTTCCATTGTTTTCTGAACCTGTTCCAGTCATCCCTCTCTTTCCATTGGAACATTTTTTTTTTTTTCAAGATTTTTATTTATTTTTTGACAGAGACAGCGAGAGAGGGAACACAAGCAGAGAGAGTCGGACAGGGAGAAGCAGGCTTCCCTGCCGAGCAAGGAACCTGATGTGGGGCTCGATCCCAGGACCCTGGGATCATGACCTGAGCCGAAGGCAGACACTTAATGACTGAGCCACCCAGGTGCCCCTCCACTAAGCAATTTCTTGAGTTTGCTAGTTTCTAGCAAACACATCGCCTGGTTTTCCTTCCTACTTCTCTGGTTCTTAGTCCTCTTAGCTATTTCTTATGTCTTTGACCCCTAGACATTAGAATGTCCCAAGCAAGGCTTGGGGCTCCCTTGATGGTCTTACCTCCTTGCCTTATATAGATGACTCAAAGTTATATCTCTAGCCAGAATCTTTCTCCTGAATTCCCATCCGGCTACTTGACATTCTTACTTGGTTGCCTGATGAGTCACTCAAACTTCCCAAATGTGAGCTTAAGAACTCGTGCTCCAGCCTGTTGAGACTGTTAGAACCCATGAATTTAATTTTCAGCTTCCAAAACTTGTGGTGCCATCTCTTCTCTTCTGGGAGTTTAATACCTCTCTCATCCTTTTATGTTCTTTTAGTTCTAGATTTTAGTAAGGGGCAGAAGGGAACAAATATTCTAATTCTGTGATACTGAAGCGAATACTCCCTGCTTCTGTTTTTATATAAAAGAGTATTCTCAACACAGTACTTGAATTCCTTCAGTTGGACAAATTTGTCATGAAAAAGACTTTATTAGCTTTTTTTGTTCATTGAGTCTTCCATATCAATAGACAGTTCCTAATGTGTTGAGAGTGTAGTGAAAGTGGTACACGAACATTTCTTAAAGATTGATGTATTTATGGGGTGCCTGGGTGGCTCAGTTGGTTGGGACTCCCTTCAGCTCAGGTCATGATCCTGGAGTCCCAGGATTGAGTCCCGCATCGGGCTCCCTGCTCAGCAGGGAGTCTGCTTCTCCCTCTGACCCTCCCCCCTCTCATGTGCTGTCTCTCTCTCTCTCTCATTCTCTCAAATAAA
The DNA here is from genome assembly GCF_054177405.1 of Leptonychotes weddellii. NCBI lineage: Eukaryota > Metazoa > Chordata > Mammalia > Carnivora > Phocidae > Leptonychotes > Leptonychotes weddellii. Next base: position 29,712,247 of record NC_138374.1, on the reverse strand, counting down.
TCAATAAAATCTTTTTAAAAAAATTATTTATTTATTTTGGAGAGAAAGAGACCAGTGGGGAGGGGCAGAGGGGAAGGGGGAGAGAATCCCAAGCAGACTCCTTGCTGATCCCAGCGCCCGAGGTGGGGCTCAGTCTCATAATCCTGAGATTGTGACCTAAGCAGAAGCCAAGAGTCAGATGCTTAATGGACTGTGCCAACCAGGCTCCCTGGAACTTGAACATTTCTAAGCAAATGTGTTTGATGGCATCTTTTACTAATGTCTTAGCAGTTATATATGATTTTTTAGTCTTAGTGGTTTGAAGTAATACTTTATGAGAAGACTGTTTCAATTTGAGCTTCTTTTTAAATTAATGGTAGTTAAGTTTTTATGATCCTATTTGCTGTATTAGCTAGTACATCTCCACAAATTACATACTATATTTTTTACTTCACCATCAATTATGGTTACCAAATTAAGCCAAGGAATCATAGTTAAGGATAAAAATTTATTAAATCTCTTTTGCTCTTTAGTTTTTTGGAATCACTTATTGTCATGACTTGATTTACTACCATTACCATTACATTCAGAGAAGATGTAACTTAACCAAAATCTAGTGAAGTTTGGAGCACCTGGGTGGCACAGTCGGTTAAGCGTCCAACTCTTGGTTTCAGGTCAGGTCATGACGCTGGGGTCCTGGGATCGAGCCCCATGTTGGCTCCCTGCTCAGCAAGGAGTCTGCTTTTCCCTCTCCCTCTGCACCCCCACTCATGTTCTTTCTCTCTAAAATAAATGAATAAAATCTTTAAAATATTTTTTTTTAAAAACTCGAATTCCTGAGCTATGTCTGCGAGTCTGTTATGAGAAACACAGTCCTAAAGCGTAAATTGTCCATAATTTTTCCTAATCTCCCTTTCACAAATCTGTGCCCTACCCAGATCAATCAACAGATTGACCCCCCAAGTCACACTTATGAGTCTTCTGTTTGTTTATTCCTGAGTCTTGTTACTTCATATCCATCACTGGCTTGGTTAAATATCACCATTTGAAGAGAGGTCTCTTAGGGGTCTGTGGGGGGGTGGGGGATTACGTGAGCTTCTCCACTTCACTAGAGTATTTAAGAACATTTATAAAGTATGCCTGCCTCTCTTCATGCTCAGTACTCTGCCACCACCTACCCAACTAAGGTGGTCAGATTCAGGTTTCATTCCTTTTTTAGCTTTAATAAGTTCTTTAATGAAATGTAAAAGTAGCATAGTCACTAAGGGACAGAGATCAGGTAGACTGCATATGTCTTATTTTGACAAAAGGAAGACCATAAAATTGTCAATGCGTTGAAGGAAAAAAATTCCAACCTAAAATTTAAAGTTGTTTTTTTAAGATTTTTATTTATTTTTTTGACCAAGAGATAGCACAAGTAGGCAGAGGCAGGCAGAGGGAGAGGGAGAAGCAGGCTCCCCGCTGAGCTGGGAGCCCGATGCAGGGCTCGATCCCAGGACTCTGGGATCACGACCTGAGCCGAAGGCAGCCACTTAACCCACTGAGCCACCCAGGCGCCCCCAACCTAAAATTTATATCCATCATTGGCCATCCCTGGAGATTCACACATAACATTCAGCTGATTCAGTAGGCGGTTAAAACTCCTATAGATAAAGAATAGAGGAGGGCACCTGGGTGGCTCAGTTAAGCATGGTTCTCTTGCTCTCAGTTCCGGTCATCTCAGGGTTCTGAGTTCAAGCCCCACGCTGGGCATGGAGCCTCCTTAAAAAGAATAGAGGAGTGATGTAATTTTAAATGTCGCACAGATGTTATTAGCAGGTGACCTTATAACAATTAAAATTAACCATTTTGGACTACAAACGATTCTCAACCTTTAAAAAAGTTACTGTAATATAAATCATTTCCTGTAGTCCCATTTCAGGATAATTACAAAGTGTGAACTAAATTATAGAACAATTGCTTGGAAATTTTGTAACTCCTAAATCTTTGGATCAAAGAAGGCAGCCAAGACAGTATTGCACAATAATTTTAAAATACAAACAATGGATGTACTCACTGGGTAGAATAGAGCTAACATTCACTGCAGAAATAATGTGCCATCTAATACTTAAGAGCATTTATGACAAGCGTGTGAAAATGAACAATAATATAACTTCAAAAGTTAGAAATCGAAAAGGAAAACAGTTAAATTTTGGCATAAAATATCTTAGGGCTCTGAAAATCTGAATTTTTGATAGAAAAATGTAAGAACTCCTAGGGTTATTTTTCTTCTCTGGATGCCCAGTGAATTCTTTGAGCTCTGCAGAAAGTTCCCCTGCGTAGTTTAAAATCCTGGTGGAAAAGGACACATTCCTGGGAGGTTCAGGGGTCATGTGGACCAAACAAACTCATTTTCTGAGAAGGACACTCTAGTTTTGGCCAGAGGAGGGACTTGGTGTTCTCTGAACCTGTGAACTTGCCCTGCTGGGGCGCTTGGATGGGTCAGATCTGGTAACACTAGCCTGGGAGGCTGGTGCTCCTGTCACTTCAACCCTTGGTCCACAGAGATCACATCAATGTTCTGTTTGCCTGTCTTTTCCAAAGTGGGTGTAACTTACATTCTCCCCAGCAGAGTATGAGCGTTCTAATTTCTTTTAGGATTTTTAAAATTTTAATTATTTGACAGCACAAGCAGGGGGAGCAGGAGAGAGAGAAGCAGGCTCCCAGCTTGAACAAGGAGCCCAGTGCCATGTGGGGCTTGATCTCACGGTGCTGAGACCATGACCTGAGCAGAAACCAAGAGTTGGACACTCAACCAAGGAGCCACCCAGGAGCCCCTCTAAAGCACATTTTTAAAAAAGATTTTATTTATGAGAGAGAACACAAGCCAGGGGAAGGATAAAAGGGAGAAACAGACTCTCCTCTGAGCAGGGAACCCAACGTGGGAATGGATCCCAGGACCCCAGGATCGTGACCTGAGCTGAAGGCAGACACTTAACCAACTGAGCCACCCTGATACCCCTAAACATTTTTTATTAAGAACCAGGACTCTGGAGAAATGGCAGATTGGAGAGTAGGGCAGGAGAAGTAGGAGATGAGACTGGAATATATTACTACAGTTAGAAAATTAAGAAATTGCTCAAAGATTGATGGAATTATGTGAAAAGAGCAAAGAATCCCATCATTAGACAATTTGAAAAACAATAATGATATAATGGATTGTAACCTGTGAAAGTAATTGAATGCCTGATTCCATAGTAAATAAATACCATTGAAAACTTGAATAGTTATTTAGTTTCAAAGAGTCTACCCTCAAAATATTTAATTACAAATGCTGTTAAGGGGCACCTGGGTGGCTCAGTCAAGCGTCTGCCTTCAGCTCAGGTCATGATCTTGAGGTCCTGGGATCGAGCCCTACATGGGGCTTCCTGCTCAGCAGGGAGTCTGCTTCTCCCTCTCCCTCTGTCCCTTCTCCCCTGCTTGGGCGCTCTCAAATACATAAAATCTTTTTTAAAAATAAAAATAAATATATATAGGGGCGCCTGGGTGGCTCAGTTGGTTGGGCGGCTGCCTTCGGCTCAGGTCATGATCCTGGAGTCCCTGGATCGAGTCCCGCATTGGGCTCCCTGCTCGGCGGGGAGTCTGCTTCTCCCTCTGACCCTCCCCCCTCTCATGTGCTCTCTCTTTCATTCTCTCTCAAATAAAATCTTTAAAAAAAAAAAAATATATATATATATATATATATATATATATATATAATTTTATGGTGGAAGAGACTGCCAGGCACTCTTAAGTAATCAAAGTGAACACCCATAATGGGCAGATTGAAATTGTCATCTACTAGGATGCAATGAGAAGAAAAAGCATTCTGTGATATTCCTGTCAAAGATGCATAACCTCGGGGCGCCTGGCTGGCTCAGTTGGTGGAGCGTGGGACTCGATCTCAGGGTTGTAGCCTCAAGTTGAGGGTAGAGATTACTTGAAATCTTTGAGGGGTGGGGGAAGATATATATAACCTGAATCTAATCATGAGGAAATACCAGACCCAAATTGAGATTTTACAAATACCCAGCGTATATCTTCAAGAGTGGCAGGGTCATGGAAGTCAAGGGAAGGCTGAGGAACTATTCCAGACTGAAATAGATTAAGGAGACATGACAACTTCTTGCAACATGTGATAATAGGTTCTGAACTGAATATAAAGGATGTCATGGGGACTTTTGGTGAAACATTAATAGAATGAGGATTGTGTGGTCCTAATGCATTAACTTTAGTTTCCTGCTTTTGAAAGTTATATTATGGTTATAGGGGAGAATTGCATTATTTTTAGGAAATACCAAAATATTTTGGTTTTGGAACTTAAGGTCAGCGATTTACTCTCAAATGTTCAAAATAAGGAAATTCTTTGTACAGACTTTGGACTTTTATGTACACTTAGGATTATTAAAAGTAAAATATATGAATATATATCTATGAAGCCAGCAATGGGCTCATATCTAAACTACAAACCCTTCACAAAGAAGAATTGATATTGTCAATGGACATCTGAAAAAGCGCTCAGTATCATGAAGTGTAATGGAAACGTGAATTAAAACTACAGTGAGCTGGGGCGCCTGGGTGGCTCAGTTGGTTAAGCGACTGCCTTCGGCTCAGGTCATGATCCTGGAGTCCCGGGATCAAGTCCCACATCGGGCTCCCTGCTCGGCAGGGAGCCTGCTTCTCCCTCTGACCCTCCCCCCTCTCATGTGCTCTCTGTCTCTCTCATTCTCTCTGTCTCAAATAAATAAATAAAATCTTTAAAAAAAAAAAAAAAAAGAAAAACTACAGTGAGCTGGGCCCCTGTGTGGCTCAGTCGTTGAGTGTCTGCCTTCGGCCCAGGTCATGGTCCCGGGGTCCTGGGATTGAGTCCCACATCGGGCGCCCAGCTCAGAGGGAAGCCTGCTTCTCCTTCTCCCACTCCCCCTGCTTATGTCCCCTCTCTCACTGTGTCTCTCTCTGTCGAATAAATGAATAAAATCTTTAAAAGAAAAAAACAAAACTACAGTGAGCTATTACATATCTGTCAGAATGGTTAAAATGAAAAACTGAATATACTTAGTGTTGACAAGAATGTAGAGTAACTGGCAACTCATAGTAAAGCTTTTCAACCATTTGGATAATTATTTGGCAGTATTTACTATAAGAAAACACCTGCATCTCCAGCAATTATACTTATATATACTGAACAGAAAACCAATACATTGGGATACAAAAAAGCCATCTATAGGAAATTAATAATACTATTCATAATAGTCTCAAACTAGAGTCAACCCACATGTCCATCACAATATGATGGAAAAAAATAGTGGAATAGTTATAAAATAAGACACTATAAGAAAACGTGCTATTTGCAACAATATGAAGTGAAAATACTAAATGTATAATTTAGTTTATATAAAGTTCACAAACAGGCAACACTAACATTTGATGTGATACTGGATACATTTAGTGAGGAGGAAGATTCTCAGTAGGAGGCATAATGGGGTTTCTGCGGTCCTGGCAAAATTTTTCTTGGCCTGTGTGTTGGTTTCACAGTATATGTTCAGATGATAACTCACTGAGCAGGACTTTTAGGACTTTAGGTATATTATGCTTCAATGAAAGGTTTCTTTAACCGAGGTCTGTAGTACTCTCACTGTGGAAGGCCACATGCTGATACCCCGCTGACCACCCATTTGGGCAGCGATGGGAAATCCCTTCACTGTGCAAGGTTACCGAACTGGGAATGGGAAAGCTGGATTCTAAGACAAGGTCTTGTACTTGATGAGTTGATGGCACTTCACCTCACCAAGTCACCAATTCCTCACTCCAAAAATTAATTTAGGGATTCCACTAGGGATTTCTGATGACTTCTATCTTGAATCATTTGTCACTCTTCCATTTTCTAAGGAGAAAGGGCCAGGCAGGAGCCTCAGAAAGAGGGAGGAACAGAGCAGGGACACCTGTCTCCCAAGTAATAAAAATGATTGCTATAAAGAGAGCCATGGAGGGGTGCCTGGCTGGCTCAGTCAGTAGAGCGTGCAACTCTTGATCTCAGGGTCATCAGTTCTAGCCCCATGTTGGGCTCACATGGAACCTACTTAAAAACAAACAAAACAACCCACGGAGTTCATTAGGTAGTGTGGCTCTTTTAGAACTAGAGCTATGAGCCAGGCAGCAAATTAATGCTTCTCTTTGTCCTTGGTAAATTACAAAGTTTCACCAAGACCTGGACTCAAGTTCTAAAGGTTACAGATCTTTTCTGACCCCATGCTTATAACTACCCTGTGCTGCCATTTTGAAAGTCACTGATGAAGGTAAGTCATAGAATGCTGAATCATACTCAGTAAGCATTCAATAAATGTGAAGAAACTTACTTGAACTGAATGTTTTTCTTGTAGGGAAGCATGCACCACTCAGGGCATGTGGCTTCTGAGCTCTACCACCTGCAGTCTGTGTGTCCTTGGAAAAAGGTGCTACAGCCCCGAGACCCAGCTGCCTCATCCTTAAAATGGGAATAATTTTATCTTAGGTAAGGTAACTTCGTGTATCAAAAGAAAGATGATAGGTGTGAAAATTCCATAAATTGTCAATATCCCTGTAATCATGAGGAATAAAACACTAACTGAGGTCTTGATAAAACTTAATTTTCTTTAGTAAAAGAGCTGAGACATAACTGTACTGATCAATTTAGAGAACATCCCTTTGTACAAGCATTACCATTAGTAATCTGATAAAGTATATTTATCATTCCAGTGATACCTAGATCCTCATGAACACTGAATGTCATCTGTTCATGTCTGCATGTGGTGGTGGTTCGTTAGGTCTTTTTTTTTTTTTTTAAGATTTTATTTTTAAGTAATTTCTACACCCTATGTGGGGCTCAAACTCACAACCCCGAGATCAAGAGTCACATGCTCCTCCCACTGAGCCAACCAGGTGTCCCAGTCCTGTGGGTCTATTTAATGAATTCCCTGCATCCCATTCTCCACTGAATCTACACCTTTTGTTTTAAAATCTTGCCTTCTTTGCTGTGCATACTTCATTCCATTATTTTTGACAGTGGCAGGCCAAAAAAAAAAAACCAACAGAAGAAGTTATGTCTGGAGGTCACTGCGAGGTGGGGGAAACCATATTTTCTCAAGTCTTGCCCCCTCAATTCTGAGATTGGCTCTTTTCTCTATTGAGCAAGTTTCACCTCTGCAGTGATGGAGAGGAAAGAATCCCTATCTTTTATTTTTTTCTTTTGAGAACCCATGGCTCTTTTATCCTTGGAATCAAATAAAGACTTCTACTTAGTGAAGCCTGTTATTTTGTGAACAGTCAGTGAGGTATACATACTGAGGAACTAATGTTTGGGGGTTCGATTTTGTTTTCCTATAATTGTGGTGTAAGCCATAGTGCATCATTATGGGCCTCAAAAGATCTAGGTTCAAATCCCATTTTTGTCACTTAAAAGCTGTGCAACACTGGATGGACCTCCTGTTGCCTCCAAATTTCCCTTTCTCCACTTGTAAAATCAATTTCATTTTCCTTGTGTTGGGGGGTGTGGGCACAAGGGCTTGATGGTAAATATATGTAAATTTTCTTAGCTAATTACTTGATACATATTTGGATGTTCAAGGGTTATGTTACCTAGTTTATATTTGATGTTAGTACAGTACACTAAAATATTTCAAAAGGCTTTCATTTTCTAGGACAAAATATACTGGTGTTTGATAAAGCATTAAAGGATAGGGACACCTGGGTGGCTCAGTCAGTTAAGCGGCTGCCTTCGGCCCAGGTCATGATCCCAGGGTCCTGGGATCGAGTCCCACATCGGGCCCCTTGCTCAGCAGGGAGCCTACTTCTCCCTCTCTCTCTCTGCTTGTGTTCTCTCTGTCAAATAAATTTATTTATTTATTTTTTAAAGATTTTATTTATTTATTTATTAGAGAGCGAGCGAGAGAGAAACAGCATGAGAGAGGAGAGGGTCAGAGGCAGAAGCAGGCTCCCCGCTGAGCCGGGAGCCCGATGTGGGACTCGATCCCAGGACCCTGGGATCATGACCTGAGCCGAAGGCAGTCGCTTAACCAACTGAGCCACCCAGGCGCCCTCTGTCAAATAAATTTTTTAAAAAATCTTTAAAAAAAAAAAAAGCATTAAAGGATAAACGTTTTTGTGTACAAGGATTTCCTCCCAAATCATAAATTCTCAACTGGTCATTACTCTGAGAATCCAGAATGTTTTGCAGTTTTTGTGATTAAGTAATTTACTTCACTGACTCTCAATTGGTACCACCTAGAGTGTTTAAAAAAACAAAAACCAAAAACATTACCAGTGCCTGGGCTCCACCCCAGACCCGTTAGACCAGAATCTCAGGGCATAGTGTTAGACAGAAGCAAAAGAAGAGTAAAGAACACCATATTTTTATCTTTATCAGTGGGCCAAAGTCCTTTCAAAAGAGAGATTAAAGTAAATCCAGCCGATTGATTACTTTATGAGTCAGAGGGACATGTTGAATTAGCAGGGAGTGTTATAAAAGCTTTAGATTTCAAGCTCACAGTTGTCCAAGAAGAGAATTCCTCCATGGATCCAGTTGTGGTTCTAGCGCTCTGTCTCTCCTTTTGGCTTCTCCTTTCACTTTGGAAACAGAGCTCTGGAAAGGGGAAGCTCCCACCTGGCCCCACTCCTCTCCCTTTCATTGGAAATATCCTCCAGGTAGATGTGAAGGACATCAGCAAATCCTTAAGCAATGTAAGTATGCTTTATGATTCTCTAGCAGTTTGCAAAGGGTATGTAGGTTAACCTCTACTTTTATTTATTTATTTATTTTTTAAGATTTTTATTTTTTATTTTATTTTGACAGAAAGAGACCCAGCAAGAGAGGGAGCACAAGCAGGGGGAGTGGGAGAGGGAGAAGCAGGCTCTCCTCTGAGCAGGGAGCCCGATGCGGGGCTCGATCCCAGGACCCTGGGACCATGACCTGAGCCGAAGGCAGACGCTTAATGACTGAGCCACCCAGGCGCCCCAACCTCTACTTTTAAATAAAATATATTTATTAAAATTAATTATAATCTATTAAAAACATCAAGGTATGTCTGGAAAGCAAATACTCCTTGTGAATTATTGTCAAGAATACTAGAACAAGGGGCACCTGGCTGGCTCAGTCAATATAGCATGCGACTCTTGATCTCAGGGTCATGAGTTTGAGCCGCACGTTGGGCATAGAGATTACTTTAAAAAAAAAAAAAGAATAGTGGAATAAAATAATGTTTTCTATGAATAAAGAAACATTAAGGCTGTTCTGTGGTAGCATTAAAATAATAAAGTCCAGGGTGCCTGGGTGGCTCAGTTGGTTGAGTGTCTGATTCTTGGTTTTGGCTCAGGTCAAGATTTCAGGGTCATGGGATCAAGCCCCTCATTGGGCTCCATGCTCAGCATGGAGTCGGCTTGAGAATCTCTCCGTTCCCCTTCCCCACTCTCCACTCCCCATTCATGTGCTCACTCTCTCTCAAATAAAATCTTTAAATCTTAAAACAAATAATAATGAAGTGGCAAAAGCCAGGAATTCTGCTGCCTTTCTTTGTTTCACAGCCATTTGCTATGATTTCTGGCTGAAGGTAAATGGTAAGGGAGGTGTTTTGTGATTAGAGATTTCATTCGAGGAGTCATCTATTATGTAGTCTGTGTGTGTTGTTCAGAATAGCCATGAAAATTGAACTCTGAAGAAGCAAATTGTGCCTGATGTCAAGGAAATAACTAGGTTCAGAACTAACTTGAATGAATGCAAGAAATAAGAAATCATCAGGACCAACTGGATGGTAACAGAATCCTCGGATTCCACACAAAGCTGCTGTCTATACCCTGTGAATGCTGCAGGATAGAAGAAATTGTTCTTCCATGAGATGCTGCATGTCCTGGCACTGCCTTTGGTGTTCGTAATACCAGCAGATCTCAAAATGGAGGGGGCATTAGCACCATCTGGGGTGGGTTTTTTTAAAATATAGATTTCTAGTATCCATCATAAGGCTACTGAGTCAGAATCTCCAGGGGATGGGAGTACCTGGCTGGCTCAGTCAGTAGAGCTTGCGACTCTTGATCTTGGGGTTGTGAGTTCAAGCCCCACACTGGGTGTAGAGAATACTTAAAAATAAAATCCTTAAAAAAAAAAAAAAGTCTCCAGGGGATGAGCTTTACAGGTGATCCTGAAACAGCTGGGTACTGGTCCCAAGGTAGGCACTGGAGACTCAGAGAAAATAGGTTGGCTAAGTGGGGTTGAAATTTGGATGTTCTATTATTAGACACTGGAAATATACAGGAAATTCTTTGAACTTCAGTCTCTTTATCTGTACAACAGGGTAAATAAACCTAGCTCAAGGTGTTGATGTGTGATAATCAGTTGTAATAATCTGAGTACCAATTCCCCAGGCCATTGCCTGTCACAACAGAGGCCCTCTATATGTGTCAGCTGTAACAATCTTATTTATATATAAGATCGAGAAATATTTGAAGCCATGTTTGGCAGAATAAAAACATCGACAGTAGGATGATGTTATCAGGCTTAACATGCACACACACAAAAAATCATGCACAAAATATAAATTGCTAATATGTACATTTTCTTTGAATTTCTTAGCTCTCAAAAGCCTATGGCCCTGTATTCACTCTGTATCTTGGCACAAAGCCCACTGTTGTGCTGCATGGGTATGAAGCAGTGAAGGAAGCCCTGATTGATATGGGAGAAGAGTTTTCTGCAAGAGGAAGTTTCCCAATAGCTGAAAAACTTAATAAAGGACACGGTACGTGTACATGTACACACGTTCAACACTGGTTATGGGGTTGGGAAGGATGGAGAACTGGAATTTGAAGAGCAACTCAGCAGAACTCGGCCCATTTGCAAGGCTGCCAAGTATGAGCTTCCTCCTCCTTGCCTAGGACCTCCCTCCCAGTTTCTGTTTCCTCTCTGGTAGGACTCCTTTTCACCAGTGGAAAGAGATGGAAGGAGTTACGGCGCTTCTCCCTCATGACCCTGCGGAATTTGGGGATGGGGAAGAGTGACCTTGAGAGCCGAGTTCAAGAGGAAGCCTGCCACCTTGTAGAAGAATTGAGAAAAACCAATGGTGGGTTATTCTATAGCTCTGACCTTGGCAGGCTATTCTCGCGTCTACTGATGTCCTTGGAAACATTTCGGCCCTCATGTGGACAGAGGGTGTGCAGCAGAAAGAGCCAAGGGAGCTTTTGTGTGTCTATGCTTGTTATGTGTCCTTTCATGACTGTGCCTACAATGTGGGTATAAAAGGTCATTTAATCCTTTTCTGTCCCAAATTTGTTTATTTCCACGTCATTATGTCATGAAGGTACGTTTGGGGACCCATTTTTTTCAGAGTTAGAGAATGGTATTTTTCCCGTAGTGTAAATGTGGGTTACCTATTTCAGAACTTGTCACCAGGGAATACTTGTCAAGTGGACACAGTGGAAATGACTTCATCACACCCTTATGGAGCACCTGTAACCAGTGACATGTGCTTTTTACTTAGTTGGTCTGTATGTGTTCGGTCAACTTCATTGATCTTTGGAGGGTTTCTTCCAAGGCCCATGTCTATATTTCTGGCCAGTAATGATACTTTTTTGTGGTTATAATTGCTTAGGCATCTTTAGTGCTGCCCTCATCAATTGGGATTTCCCTTTCAACAACTATTTTTTTAGAATTTATTTAAATTCCAGTTAGTTAACACAGTTTTTTTTTTATTAGTTTCAAGTGTACAATATAATGATACATCACTCGGTGCTCATCACAAGTGCACTCCTTAATCCCTATCACCTACTTCACCCATCCACTCACCCACCTCACCTCTGGCAACCATCAGTTTGCTCTCTACAGTTAAGAGTCTGTTTCTTGGGTGCCTGGGTGGCTCAGTGGGTTAAGCCGTCCAACTCTTGGTTTCAGCTCTGGTCATGATCTCAGGGTTATGAGATCGAGCCCCACATCAGGCTCTGCACTCAGCACAGAGTCTGCTTAAGATTCTCTGCCGCTCCTTCTCCCTCTGCCCTTTCCCCACTCGAGTGTGTGCCCTCTCTCTCAAATAAATAAATACAAATCTTTAAAAAAAAAGTCTGTTTCTTGGCTTGTCTCTCTGTCTCTCTCTCGTTTTTTCCCTTTGCTCATTTGTTTTGTTTCTTAAATTCCACATATGAATGAAATCATATGATATTTGTCTTTCTCTGACTGACTTATTTTGCTTAGCATAATACTCTCTAGCTCCATCCATTGTCATTGCAAATGGCAAGATTTCATTCTTTTTATGACTGAGTAATATTTCGTTTTGTGTGTATACATACACACACATACACACCACGTCTTTATCTGTTCATCTGTTGATGAATACTTGGGCTGCTTCCATAATTTGGCTATTGTAAATAATGCTGCTGTAAACATCAGAGTGCATGTATCCCTTTGAATTAGTGTTTTTGTATTCTTTGGGTGAATACCTAGTAGTGCAAATGCTGAATCATAGGGTAGTTCTGTTTTTTTAGGAACCTCCATACTATTTTCCAGAGTGGCTGCACCAGTGTAAACAACTATTTTAAAATGATCAGTTTGAGTTTTTTGATGTTGCTCCCTATTTACTCTAATACTGTTCAATATATGTTAAGAAATATATGCTATAGCATAATCCTGAGACTTACACAAATACCAGGTTATAAAATGATTTATTTAACTAGATTTCAGCTATCATTAAGAACTGTTTACCCTG
>NC_138374.1:29677223-29699034 GCF_054177405.1 Leptonychotes weddellii | reverse complement strand
GCTGTTTTGTGGGCAAAATGTTATTCTGCTCTTTTTTTTTTTTAAAGATTTTATTTATTTGAAAGAGAGAGAGAAAGCATGATTGGGGGGAGGGGCAGAGGGAGAAGCAGACTCCCCACTGAGCGGGGAGCCCAGTGTGGGCTTGATCCTAGGAGCCTGGCATCATGATCTGAGCTGAAGGCAGATGCTTTCACTGACTGAGCCATTCAGGCACCCCTCTTTTTTTTTTTTTTTAATAATAGCTTTTTATGAGATTTTACCTTAATTTTCTGTTTATTTTTATGTGAAATTGGTTTTCTGGAACTTTTAAAGGGAATTGTGTGGTTTAGGAATATTTTTCTAACTTCATAGAGCTCCCTCTTTTGTTGTTTTTATGTAATATTAAAAAATGATGGTGGCTCGCCAACTCTGTTCCCCTCACACTTTTATTTAGATCAAAGACTTGCAAAAGTCACCTGTTTTTATAAATAAAGTTTTATTGAAACACACACACACAAAGTGTGGACACCTTCCCAGAAGAATGCACCTATATGAATGTTTTTGTATTTTGCACATATTGTGAGGGATTTCCTTAATGCTAGGAAGCTTCTCCAATGATCCTGGGCTCTGACATCTCTCATATATCAATTAACAGTATTTCCTTAATAGTATATTTAAAAACTGCATTGTTACTCTGGAATTCATTAGAGTATTTAGATTCTAGCTTGTTATTCCTTTTTTCTTGTTTTTAGTATGTTCACTGAGTATAATTCACTTGCCACACCCTTCCCACATTTCAAGTATAATTCAGTAATTGTGTATTTACAGAGTTGTGCAACCACCACCACAATCAATTACCAAACGTTTTCATCACCCTCAAAAGAAGCCCCATAAGCTTGAGTAGTCATCTCCACTGTCCCCAAAGCCCTCCAGCTTTCAGGCATCACTACTGTACTTTGTCTCTATAGATTTGCTATTCTGGGTGTTTCATATTAATGGAATTATACAGTATGTGGTCTTTTGTTCTAGCTTCTTTCACTTCATTCCTCTACGTGCTTGAATGATATTCCAGAGTGGATATACCATATTTTATATATCCACTCCTTGATTGATGGACATTTTGATTGTTTCTGGGTTTGGGCTTTTTTAAAAAGATTTTATTTATTTATTTGAGAGAGAGATTGAGAGAGCACAATCCAGGGGGAGAGGCAGAGGGAGAGGGAGAAGCAGGCTCCCTGCTGAGAAGGGCCCAATTCTGGGCTCGATCCCAGGACCCTGGGATCATGACCTGAACCAAAGGCAGATGTTTAACCCACTGAGCCACCCAGGCACCCCTGGCTTTTTGGCTCTTATGAATAACGCATCTATGGACATTTGTGTGCAAGTTTTTGTGTATACCTATGTTTGTTTGATTGATTGATTTATTTATTTATTTATTTATTTATTTATAAGATTTTATTTATTTATTTGACAGAGAGAGACACAGCGAGAGAGGGAACACAAGCAGGGGAGTGGGAGAGGGAGAAGCAGGCTCCCCATTGAGCAGAGAGCCTGATGCGGGGCTTGATCCCAGGACCCTGGGATCATGACCTGAGCCGAAGGCAGACGCTTAATGATTGAGCCACCCAGGCGCCCCTTGTGTATACCTATGTTTTCATTTCTCTTGGGTGTATACCTGGTGGTAGAATTGCTAGGTCATATGATAATTTATATTTAATCTTGGGAGGAAGTGTGGTGGATCAAAGACCTAAATGTAAGAGCTAAAAATATAAAACTCTTAGAAGAAAACTTAGGCATAAAATTGGCTAAAATTGATAAGCTATGTGTATGTAAACACTGATTCTTCAAATTCACTTCAACAGATAGAAATACTAATAATGGGGGGCGCCTGGGTGGCTCAGTTGGTTAAGCAACTGCCTTCAGCTCAGGTCATGATCCTGGAGTCCCGGGATTGAGCCCCACATCGGGCTCTCTCCTCAGCAGGGAGTCTGCTTCTCCCTCTGACCCTCCCCCCTCTCATGTGCTCTCTCTCTCTCTCTCGTTCTCTCTCTTTCAAATAAATAAATAAATAAATCTTTAAAAAAAAAAAAAGAAATGCTAATAATGGTTTATAAGTGCCCTACTCTTTTTCCTGGCCTTAGAGTAATTTTGGGTTGGAAAGGTTAGAACAGTGTGTGATGTTGATGTTACCAGTGGGTCTAGCAAGTACAGCTATTGAGGTTAAGCCTGTCTTAATGGAGTTGATGACATGTTAGGCATGCCACAGGTCACTTGGGGATTGTAAGAACCTTATTAAACTAATGTTGGCCTAGAGGACTGGATAGGAAGGTTTTGTTTTTGGTTTTGGTTGTTTTGTTTTGTTTTTTTTGTATTTTAGTGACCTGCATAGTCAGTATTTCAAGTGGCCCCATTGTTTTCAATTTTGTGTCACTCTTACCTTAAACCAACTTTAGTTAGTTGTCCTTGTGAGGTGCTTTTATTCTCCCCACGTAGAATTTATGAGATCTCTATTCAGTCTCTTATTCTCAGCATTTGCCTTACTCCTACAGTCTCCTTCATCCCTTATGGGCAGTTAATGCCCAAACTTTCTGTCTTCATGTCTGTAATATTTCTTCTGTGTATCTGCATTAATTCCTGCACTTGTTTCCTAGACCAAACTGCCTCCTACCTTACATCTGGAATACCATAGTGGCTGGCCCCCATTTGTCTTTGTAAATCCATTCTCACTACAGTCTGTTCTAGGATGTGCTGCCATGTTAGCTTTTGCACATTTTCAACTTCATAATGAGTTCTTAGGCAATATAGAATCCACATAAATTCTATAACAGAAGAAGAGTATTGCAAACTCTTGATCCTGGCTTATACCATTTTTTAAGATACGGCCCTAATTTACTCATTTCTATCAGTTAGGATTGGTTTGCCTACCAACAAGAGAAAACCCAATTAACAATGTTTTAAAGAAATAGTGGGTTTATTTATCTCAGGTATAGAGAATCTCATGTTGGGCCGTCCAGGACTTGTACAGTAGCCCTGAAGTATCATGGACTTGGGTGCCTTCCATTTTTCTTTAGCATTATTACTGTGTAGGCTTCATGTTCATCATGTTTCAAGATGATGTCTACAGTGCCTCCACCAACATATCTGTGTAGACATGTAGTAAGAAAAAGGAAAGAAAGTGACATCAATAGGCCATTGGGGACACCTAGGTGGCTTAGTCAGTTAAGTAGCTGCCTTCAGGGATTGAGGGTCCTGGGATCGAGCCCCACATTGGACTCTTTGCTCAGTGTGGAGTCTGCTTCTCCCTCTCCCCTCTCCCCCCCCACTCATGCTCTCTCTCAAATAAATAGATTAAAATCTTTAGGAAAAAAAATGGGCCATTGGTAAGAAATCGGTTGTTTGCCAGTGTAGTTGCAAAAGAGGCTAGGAAATGGAATTTGTAGGCAAGCAAGGGGTAAGGGAATAGGAAATGAAGATTGGGTCAACTAATCCATACAATTTGCCATGCCATACAATTGTTGTTATTTTAACACTGCACTCTCCAGTTTCTAAGTTTGATTAACTTTATAACATGTGTTATTTTAGATTTATTGTAATTACATATGCTGGCAAAGCAGCAAATAATTGCATCAAATAATTCCTAGGAAAAGTACAATGAGCAGTTGGAGTTTACTTCTGAAAACTTGATAAACACTGCAGCTGATTTGTTTGCAGCTGGGACAGGGACAACAAGCACCACCCTACGATATGGTCTCCTGATACTGCTGAAGCACCCAAAAGTCACAGGTATGGCCAGCATGGAGGGCAGGGTGTACTTCTGGACATATAACTGATGTTTATAATGATGTTGGAACACCTTCAAAGTGTTCATATAACCTGAATTGGCATGTAAATGTATATGCATTTGTTTCTTTTTTCATCAGTCTCATTTGTGTTTTATCAGCTAAAGTCCAGGAAGAGATTGACCGTGTAATTGGCAGACACCAGACCCCTTGCATGCAAGACAGGAGCCGCATGCCCTACACGAATGCAGTAGTGCATGAGATCCAGAGATACATTGACCTTGTCCCAAACAACCTGCTTCATGCAGTGACCTGTGACATTAAATTCAGAAACTATGTCATCCCCAAGGTAAGATGTGTCTCTCCTACACCTAATTTCAGTGCTCTTTAAGTTCTCATATCTACAGTATGGTTTCAATCCTCTACCAATATGGATGAGAGAATGCAAAAATCATACATGTGACAGCTTGAAGGATTTTGTGCTGTTTCCAGTTTGAGGCTATACATTTTTATGATAGGTTTTGATATCAGGCTGTGTAAGTCTTCCAAATTTGTTCTATTTCTTTAATATTGTTTTGGTTTCTCTTAGCTATTTACATTTCCAAATAAATTTTAGTATTAATTTGTCAGTTATCCAAAGCACTTGGCAATGGTTTTTATCAGGGTGATAGTAAATTAATTTGAAAACAAATGACATGTTGGAATCTTGAATCTTTCACGGATATGGTATATTCTCCCAATTTATTTGGGCTTTCTTTAATTTTTTCAATATTGTTTTCAGTGCAGTGGCTTGTACATCTTTTAGGTTTTTCCTAGATAAATGATATTTTTTATGTTATTATAAATTGTATAATTTTTTTAAATGCCTTTTCTACTTTTTTGGTATATGGAAATATAATTGATTTTTTTATTTTGATGACTTTATATCTAACAACTTTTACAAATTCACTTACCATTATTAATAATTTATGGATTTATAATTTCCATGTACACAGTTCTGTGATCTGGTTTAATTTTTGTTTTAAAAATTAATATTTAAACTTTACATTTCATATACTTACAATTAGCTTTAATTTAAATCTAAGTAACCATGGATCACTCAAGGCCACTGTATTGGATAGGACTGATCTAAGGTTTTTTTCTGTAATACTTAAATCCTTATCTTAAAACCAACCTTAGTTCTGCAATACTAAAAATTTTAAAAATAAAAATAAGTTTGTGCCATTTCATTCGATGACCAAAACCTTACTTGAACGGAAATAAATCTATTTTTATTCCTTATTGAGGCCTCTTTATGTGACTATTCATGTTTTAATAAAGAAATATCAGTGTGGGGGCAACCTGCTGGCTCAGTCAATAGAGCTGCAACTCTTGATCTTGGGTTTGTAAATTTAAGCCCCACGTTGGGTGCAGAGATTACTTAAAATCTAAAAAAAAAAAAACAGTAGTATCAATATATTTGATTATATGATACCACATTATTGGGAGTATTTTAAAATTTATGGTATATACATCATAATATTTTTCTAACAAGTCAAACAATTCTGAATTTGAAAACGCATTAGGCCCCAGGGGTTTCAGATGAAGGATTGTGTACTTAATCTTTCAAGAAGACAAATGTTCATATTTTATGGGCTGAAGTAGAAAAATAAGGAGAGGCTAAAATAGTCCTCCTACATATAACTTTGAAATGGTTGAAAAAACAGCTTTGAGGAGAGATAGTCCAGGATGGCAGAGGAGTAGGAGACCTTAGTTTCGTCTGGTCCCAGGAATTCAGCTAGATAGCTATAAAATCATTCTGAACACCTGTGAACTCAACCAGAGACCCAAAAGAATAGGTGCAACTCTACAAATAGAAAAGCGACCACTTTCTGCAAGAATGACAAGACAGAAAACCTCACATCAAAGAAGAGAACAAGAGGCAGTACTGACTGCCAGGGACCTAATCATTATGGACATAAGTAAGATGTCAGAACTAGAGTTCAGAATGGCAATTTAAAGATACTAGCAGGGCTTGAAAAAAGCATAGAAGACAGTAGAGAATCCCTTTCTAGAGAAAGAAAAGAACTAAAATCTATTCAAGTTGAAATCAAATAGGCTATTAATGAGATGCAATAAAAAAATGGAGGCTCTGCTGGGATAAATGAAGCAGAAGAGAGAATTAGTGATATAGAAGACCAAATGATGGCGAATAAAGAAGCTGAGAAAAAGAGAGAGAAACAACTACTGGGGGCGCCTGGGTGGCTCAGTCGTTAAGCGTCTGCCTTCGGCTCAGGTCATGATCCCAGGGTCCTGGGATTGAGTCCCACATCGGGCTTCCCGCTCTGCAGGAAGCCTGCTTCTCCCTCTCCCACTCCCTCTGCTTGTGTTCCTGCTCTCGCTATGTCTCTCTCTGTTAAATAAATAAAATCTTAAAAAAAAAAAAAAAAACAACTACTGGATCACAAGGGGAGAATTCAAGCACGAGGGGAGAATTCAAGCGATAAGTGATACCATAAAGCGAAACAATATTAGAATAATTGGGATCCCAGAAGAAGAGGAAAGGGGGAGCGAGAAAGAGAGAGAGGAGGGCAGAAGATATATTGGAGCAAATTATAGTGGAGAACTTCCCTAATCTGGGGAAGGAAACAGGCATTCAAGTCCAGGAGGCACAGAGAACCCCCCTCAAAATCAATAGAAATAGGTCAATATCCTGACATATGATAGTGAAACTTGCAAATCTCAGAGACAAAGAGTAAATCCTGAAAGCAGCTCGGGACAAGCAATCTACAAGGGTAGAAACATTAGACTGGCAGCAGACCTCTCCACAGAGACCTGGCAGGTCAGAAAGGACTAGCATGATATATTCGGGGTGCTAAATTAGAAACTAAAAGAATTTGTGAGCACTAAACCAGACCTGCAAGAAATATTAAATGTTAAAAGGGATCCTTTACACAAAGATAGAGCCCAAAAGTAACATAGGCCAGAAAGGAACAGAAACAATATACAGAAACAATAAGTTATACCAAATAAAATTCATATTTTTAAGGGTAAAGTCTAGTGAGTTTTGATCAATATATGATGTCACGTAACTAGCACTACAACTAAGATATAAAACATTTCTATCATCTCAAAAATTTCCCTCATTCTCCTTTTACAGTCAATCCACCTCCCCCAGTTTCAACCCTTGGTAACCAGTGATGTACTTTTGGTTCTATGGTTTTGCCTTTTAAAGAATGCAACATAATGGAATGTGACATAAAAGTAGTATAATTTGTAATCAGTATAAGCCTTTGTAATCAATATAATGTCTTTTTTATGTGGCGGAATGTGTTTGAGATTTATCTTTGTTATCACATGTACCATTAGTTTGTTGCTTGTTTTGATGAGTAGTTTTCATCATATCGAGTGCCACAAATTGTTTATCCATTCACTGATTGATGGATATTTGGGTTGTTTCCAGTTTTGGGCCATTTGAATAAAGGTGCTGTGAACATTTGCATACAGATTTTAGTGTGGACATAAATTTTGTTTTCTTTTGGGTCAGTGCTTAGGAGGGGGACTTTGCTTAACTGTTTATAAAAAACCATCAAACTGTTTTCTAAATGTGGCTGTGACATTTTACTTTCCCACTAGCAACGTATGAGAGTTCCAGTTGCTCTAGGCCCCCTCCACCACTTTCCCTGGTTGGTCTTTTTAAAGTTTATTTTATTTTAATTTTAATTTTTAATTTTTTTAAGATTTTATTTATTTATTTGAGAGAGAGAGCACGCATGAGAAGGGGTAGGGTCAGAGGGAGAAGCAGACTCCCCAACAAGCAGGGAGCCCAATGCGGGACTTGATCCTGAGACTCCAGGATCATGACCCAAGCGGAAGTCAGTCGCTTAACCAACTGAGCCACCCAGGCACCCCTTTTTAAATTTTAGATACTAGAAGGGGTTGTGTGGTGATACCACATTTTGTTTTACTTCTCTTTTCTGGATGGATAAGGATGTTTCACTTCTTTTCATGTGCTGATTGACCACTCATATATATTCTTTGGTAGAGTGCTGAAACTATTATTCCTATTTTTTATTGGGTCATTTACCTGATTTAATTATTGCAATCCTTTATATATTTTGCATGCAAGTCTTGTATCACATGTAGGTGTTGCTAACATTCACTCTCAATCTGTTGGGTTTTTTTTTTTTTTCTTTCCTTTCTTTAGCTTTCAAAGAATGTCTTTAAAAGAGCAGAAGTTTTGAATTTTGATGGAGTCCAATTTATCAATTTTTTTCTCTTTTGACTTGTGCTTTTGTGTCCTATCTGAAAAATTTGTTGCCAACACAAGTTCCCAAATACTTGCCCTTATGTTTTCTTCTACGAGTCTTATACTCTTAGCTTTTCTATTTAGGTCTGTGATCCATTTAAAGTTCATTTTTACTTATAGTGTGAAGTAGGAATTGTACTTTTTTTGTTGTTATGAATATCCACTTGTCCCAGCATCATTTACTGAAAATATACTAGCTTTTTCTTAAAGTAACATTTTCACATACTACTTGTCTTAAAATATATAAGGCAATTTTGAAAACAAAATTATAGACCTTAAATATGATAAACAGAGGATGGAATTTCCTTCCAATTTTTAATTTAAAAAGGTAAAAAATCTAAATAGCCTTTAAACACACACACACACAATGACTATGTAATGTTTTATGTATATATAAATAATATATATGAAAATGTGTATACATCTATATATTAAGTGCATATCTACCTATGTCCATCAATCTACCTCACTCCTAAAAACTTCAGTATCTATCTTCTAAGAATGAGGGCTTCCTGCACAGCAATAACAGCATTCACACTCAAGGAATGATCATGTATACAATAATTTTATCTAACATATAGCCTGTAATTACATTTTTTCATGCATCCTAAGATACTCTTTAATAGCTTTTTTTGAGGGGGTATCTAGTAGCTAATCAAGGAATATGTATATAATTTGATTATCTGTCCCTTTAGGCCCTTTTTATAAAGAACATTTACGTTTCCTTTATTTGTTTCATTTCAATACACTGACAGTTTTGAAGAGTCCAGGACAGTTGTCATGTGGAATATTTCTCAGTCTGGTTTGGTGTGGTTTTTGTTTTCGTTTTTGAGATTAGATTTCAATTCTGTGTTTTGGGGAAAAAAATTACATAGGTGATGTCGTGTATGTCCCACTACATCACATTTTGGCTGGAGATGTGTAATATCAATTTATACCACTATTGGTGATGCTAAGGTACTGACTTATGAAGGAGGTATCTGCCATAATTCTCTGTTGTTGGGGTTCTATTTTTCATAGGTAATTAATAAAAAAAATCTGTGGCATGGTACTTTAAGACCTTGTAAATATCTTGTTTCCCAAATCATTGATCCGACAGTTTTAGCATTAATTAATGATCTTTACTTGATAAAAATGGTAAGTTTTTAAATTTTATTATTGGGGCATGTTTGTGTGTGTGTGTATCTATGTATAGCTAGGATTCATCTATAACAAAGAGTTCCTCCACATTTTTATTTTTATTTTTTTAAGGATTTTATTTATTTATTTATTTTAGAGAGACAGAGTGTGAGTGGGAAGAGTGGGGAGAGGGGAGAGGAGAGAGAGAGAATCTCAAGCAGACTACCTGCTGAGAGTGGAGCCCAATGCCGGGCTCAATCTCACCACCCTGGGATCATGACCTGAGCCTAAATCAAGAGTCAGATGCTTAACTGACTGAGCTACCCGGTGCCCGCCCCCGCACTAAAAGAAATTATTTGAGAGAGAGTGAGAGAAAGTGTGCAAGTGGGGGGAGGATCAAAGGGAGAGGGACAAGCAGACTCCGTGCTGAGTATGGTACCCAACATGGTGCTCGATCCCACAACCCTGAGATCATGACCCAAGCCGAAACCAAAGTTGGACGTCCAACCAACCAAGCAACCCAGGTGCCACCCCTTTTGTAAATTAAGAGAAACAAATTGCATCCCAAAGATAAATACTCATTACTTGTTAGTGTATTTGTCATATTGTCAAAGAAGTCATTTTTTTTCTCTTGAGCAAATTTTCTTTTTTTTTTATTTAAGATTTTATTTATTTATTTGAGAGAGAGAGAGAGAGAGCATGAGAAGGGAGAAGGTCAGAGGGAGAAGCATACTCCCTGCTGAGCTGGGAACCCGATGTGGGACTCGATCCTGGAACTCTGGGATCATGACCCGAGCCAAAGGCAGTCACTTAACCAACTGAGCCACCCAGGTGCCCCCAATTTTCCTTTTTTACTGTGGTAAAATATACAGAACATAAAAGTTACCATTTAGGTATTTTAAGTGCACAATTCAATGAAGCTTAGTACAGTCACTGTGTTGTGCAGCCATAGATACTGTCTAGTTCCAGAACATTTTCATCAGTCCAAAAGGAGATCCCTTACCCATCAAGCAGTCATTCCCCACTCCTCCCTCCCTCTCCCTCCCTCCCTCTCTCCAGCCCCTGACAACCACTAATCTGTTTCTGTCTGCATAGATTTACCAGTCATTTTTTTAAGTAACCTCTATGCCCAGTATGGGGTGTGAACGCACAACCTCAATATCAAAAGTCTCATGCTCTACTGACTGAGCCAGCCAGGTGCTCCACCAGAGTCATTTCAAACCAGATCAAACCTCTGTTTTTAAAAGCCCTAGGAACAGATTCCAAATACTCCTGACTTTTCAAGAGCCAACAAAGGCTTCCATTTTATTTATTTATTTATTTATAAAATTTTTATTTATTTATTTATTTGAGAGAGAGAGCACGAGCAGGAGGAAGAGCAAAGGGAGAGGCAGAGGGAGAGAGAGGATCCCAAGCAGACTCTGTGGAGCCAGAAATGGGGTTCCATCTTACCACCCTGAGATCACAACCTGAGCCGAAACCAAGAGTGGGACACTCAACTGACTGAGCTACCCAAGTACCCCTAGACGCTTCCATTTTAAACCATAATCCACGTGAGATGTATGAAAACCGAAGCAATGAAATAGAGCAGGGAGTGAGACAGATACAAGTGTCCAAACACTGTGATCAGTGGAGGGGATTCAGACCCTATTGGAAGCCATATTAGCATCCTGACTAGCACTGGCCTTAATCTTATCCCGGTTTATTACTTGGTCTGTCTGGCTGGAAATGCCACTGTCCTTCTTTGGAAGGGATTCCTCACATAAATATCAAAAGATTGAACTAAGTGATTTGCCACATTTCTTCCAACTCTACAGCTTTTATAATTTATAACCCAGTTTATCTTCATCTGTTCATTCCAGGGCACAACCATATTAACATCACTGACTTCTGTGCTCCATGATGACCAAGAATTCCCCAACCCAGAGATATTTGCCCCTGCCCACTTCCTGGATGATAGCGGCAACTTTAAGAAGAGTGACCATTTCGTGGCTTTCTCAGCAGGTAATAAAAATTAAATTCCTTAGGTGCTGAAGGGGACAAAATATTTTGGGGGGATCAGTTGAAACCTACATGGTGCCTGCCCTGGGGTGGGTAGAATTGTTCTTTGTCCATGACCAAAAGCATCACTCCTAATGCCCATGCATTTTCCCCCACTCAGCATACATCGTTATTATTGGAACTTTGGCTGGGTGACCCAGTTTTTCCAAAGTGAGAAAGTTAGAGAATAGGTTCATTGAATTCTGCCTCTAGATATATCACTAAGCTACCAAGAGCTTCTCTTAGCAGCAGCTGAAACTCATTTAGACTTTACTCACTGGCCATGAGAAAGGTATATAACTCCTCAACTTTGAGTTAAGTATCTTTTTAAAAAATTGTTTATTTGAGAGAGAGAGAGGCACAAGCAAGGGGAGTGGCAGAGCAAGAAGGAGAAGCAGGCTCCCTGCTGAGCAGGGTGGGGGTGGGGGATGGGGGGGGCAGGCAAAGGGACAAGCAGATTCCCACCGAGCCGGGAGCCTGATGCGGGGCTTGATCCCAGGACTCTGATGGGATCATGATGGGAGCTGAAGGCAGCCACTTAACTGACTGAGCCACCCAGGGCCCCCTGAGTTAAATGTCTTCTATGTGGGTCGCCTGGGTGGCTCAGTCGGTTAGGTGTCTGACTTTGGCTCAGGTCATGATCTAAGGGTCCTGGGATTAAGCCTTGCATCAAGCTCCCCACTCAGTGGGGACCTGCTTGTCCCTCTGCCCTCCCCTGCCTCCCGCTAGTACTCTCTCTCAAATAAATAAATACAATCTTAAAAAAAAAAATTATCTTCTATATGATATCCCTCACTCCCCAGAGTGAGCTCTGGGGTGACAGGCATCCACAAGCACAGCGTGGACACCAAAGGGGTAACACTCTAGTTAGGGAAGCAGATTAGTAAACAGATCATTAGACTAGTGTTGTGGGAGAGGAAAGCCCAGGCTGCTCAGGAGACAGAAGAGGAAGCTGCCTGCTTCCTGCTCACTCATACTCCACAGTGAGGCAGAGTTTATACTGGAATAAGCACATTCTAACAGCAGAAAAGGAATTTGAGCTGCCTCACAGGGGACAGGGAGTGGGGGAAAGAAGAGGGGGACGGGGTGCTTTTACAAAGTGGACCATAGGAGCAGGACATTTCTATAGATTGAGGAGGTCAGAACCTGCCAACTAACCACAGCATCAAGGAAACCTTGGGAAAGTGGCAGAATGCCCTGCAGTGGTTCCAAGGCACCTGATTGTCCTCCACTCAAGATCACGTATCTTGGATATTGCGTCTCCACATCTATAGTGTGTGCTGAGTCTCTGGCGATGGAGTCCCCTTCATTTATCTGATGGCTTTTGATGCCTGCTTTGGGTCTTGCACTGTACATACCAAGATGTCAAGGACTGAGCCTTCCCTACAAGGAATGCACATTTTAGCATGTTAGAAAAAGAAATAAACAGAAAACTATGATTCAAGGTGAGGATCTATGCTTTAATTGAAGAGTGAATAAGATGCTGAGGAAACCCAGAGAAGGCAAGACTCTACTGCCAGAGGGGATCATAGGGATTATGGAGAGGAAATGATATGAGACTTAGGTCCTGAAAGAAGTACAAGAGAAGTGCACCTTAACCAAAGGAAACAGCATGAGATAAAGCTGGAAATGTCATGGTGTGTTGGAGATTGATGAAGATTGGGTATGGCTAGAACTGAGAGTAGAGGTATGGAGGATGGAAGGAGGGATAGGGAATGTCAGACTGGGTACAGAATGTGGAGGGTCAGTTCCACCCATTTGACCTCACCTCATAGGACAGATCAGGGACACACTGAATATTTTAAAGTGAGAGAGTGACACATTTAGACATGTGCTTTTGAAATCACATGAAGGAAAAAAAATCTTTGACACAGATATATGAATTCCCTTCTCTTAGTCCTTCTCCCTCCAAAGCACTTGGACAAGTGGGTGTGTTTCTACAAAGATGTATGGAAACTGGAAATGTGAAGAGAGCAGTTGTAATGTGGAAATACATAATGAATGCTTGATGTAGGCCTGATACTCAATAGATATTTGTTGAATGAAGGGTTCCTGTCAAGACACTAGATGAATAGCAAGCATTTCCATCCTTCTATCCAGCTGCCCCTCTAACCTTCCTTCCAGCTCTCCATCAGTTCAGTCATTCATCAGATACTTCTTTTGGCATACTTCTTGTTGCAGTTCGAAATGTAGTGTTCAAGGAACAGATCCCTTGTGTTTGTTATTTTCAGGAAAACGAGTATGCGTGGGAGAAGGACTGGCCCGAATGGAGCTGTTTTTATTCCTGACCACCATTTTACAGAAATTTACCCTGAAATCTCTGGTTGACCCAAAGGACATTGATACCACCCCTATTGCCAGTGGGTTTGGCCATGTCCCACCCCCCTACCAGGTGTGCTTCATTCCCATGTGAGGAAGGGCAGACCATCTGCCTGCCCCTGTGCTGGTGTCTGTGACTCCTCCTCCTATGGGGCATCATTCACCTCCTTCTCACTGCTGGGGATGCACTCTCTGACCTCATCTCTACTTCCCCAGTCCCTCCATACCCAGTGAACATCCAACCTCCATTAAAGGAAAGTTTCCAGGGGCGCCTGGGTGGCTCAGCCAGTTTAATGTCTGCCTTCAGTTCAGGTCATGATCCTGGAGTCCTGTGACCGAGCCCCACTTCGGGCTCCCTGCTCAGCGGGGAGTCTGCTTCTCCCTCTCCTCCTCTCTGGCTTGTGCTCACTCTCTCGTTCGCTCACTCTCTCAAATAAATAAAATCTTTAAAAAAAAAAAAAAAAAAGAGGGCGCCTGGGTGGCTCAGTTGGTTAAGTGACTGCCTTCGGCTCAGGTCATGACCCTGGAGTCCCGGGATCAAGCCCCGCATCGGGCTCCCTGCTCGGCAGGGAGCCTGCTTCTCCCTCTGACCCTCCCCCCTCTCATGTGCTCTCTGTCTCTCTCATTCTCTCTGTCTCAAATAAATAAATAAAATCTTTAAAAAATAAATAAATAGATAAATAAATAAATAAATAAAAAGAGCAAAGTTTCCAGAATTTCATTGTACACATGCTGTGCTGTTGTTTATACTCTATAACACTTGTATTTGCCACCACATATACTTATCTAATATTGAGCTATTACCATGTTATCACCATGGAACAAAACCAAATGATTAGTATACGCTAATACACAGTCATTTGTCCTCTGCATGTTGTAAATGGAAAGCCTTATTATTTGCTGAGCCAGTTTTTAGACTTTCCTTCTTTTTTGCATAATACAGGTAAGATATGGAAGAAAATAGAGTCCAAAGAGGCCACACCATGCTGTCCTCGTAATGATAAGCACAGAGAGGGGCAACGGGGGAGAGGGCAGGAAAGCTCTCTTGGCTCAGTGTCACCTACAGTTACTTGAGGTTTGGATTTAAAAGTGAGAAAAGTTGTGTCCAGGAGCCGGGTAATAGAATTTCAGCAATGGGGGTAAGGAATAATCCGTGTTAGAACTCATTTCTCTGCTTTGGTGTCACTTTGAACACCAAAGATTTGACATGTTGGTATGAGTTTGTTTCAAACTTAGAGTCAGGTATTAACGTATGCTTTCATATTGCTAATCAAATCTTCTAAGGGTCATTCTTTGCTCTCTGACCTAGAACAAAATCCCTGGGGCCATCACTAGATAGTCTTTTTTCTACTTTCCAGCACATTGTTTTATACCTAACACAAGTGTGATGGCTGTGTGATGCTATGATCCTAAAGTCTTTATCTAAAACATAGACAACTAGACATCTTATACCAGTCAAATAATTTCCATCATTTTTTTTCTTATGTGTTTAAGTGTATAAAATAAGCATCACCTACTACCTTCTGCCAGCTCATCTCCTAGAGAAAACTTTTTATACTTTGGCATGCATTTTTAAGATAACGTATGAGGATAGGTATACATAAACTAATATATGTCCAAAGTATATATTCACACATAATATATATTATATATACACATGAAATTAAAAATGATTCTTTACCATTGGCCTCATAATAACACATAATATTCTACAACTTGCTGTTTTTCTACTATACAATATGCCATGGAAAATTCTAAATAATAAAAACATGGGCAAATGAATGGACAGATTACAGAAAAGGAAATGAAATGGTTCCTAAACACATGAAAAGATCTTAGAAATAAAAGGTACAAATTAGAACTGTATTATATTCCTTTAAACCTTGATTGGTATATGAAAAGATTTTAACGGAAGTATTAGCAAATGTGTGTGCCACACATTTGTGTGTGTGTTCTAAAGTTACCTTCTCTGTGAAGCCTACCCTGAGATTCTTTTTTTTAATTAATTAATTAATTTATTTGAGGGGGGGCCAGGGAGGGGCAGAGGGAGAGAGGAACTTTAGCAAACTGAACTCAGCAAGCGCCTGTCGCAGGGCTCGATCCCATGACCCTGAGATCACCACTCGAGCCAAAAACCACGAGTTGGATGGTCAACCAACTGCACCACCCAGGCGCCCCTACCCTGAGATTCTTATTGAAACTTGTAAACTCTTCTCCATCATCACGTTCCCCATCCTTCACCTTCTGAATCTCCTTACAATGTGTTTGCCACTTCGCACGTTTCATGTTAATTAACCTTGCTCATAAACCTAGGGGGTAGATAGTATTTGTATGAGTTTCCTAATGCTGCTATAACAAATGACCAAGTCAGTGGCTCAAAACAACACAGATTTACTACTTACTTATAATTCCGGAGTTCAAAAGTCCAATATCTGTGTTCGTGGGCTAAAATCAAGGTGCTGGCAAGGCTGCTTTCTTCTGAGGCTCTAGGAAAGGATCCATTTCCCTGCCTTTACAGCTTTGAGATGCTGCCAGCATTCCTTGGCTCATGACTCTTTCCTCCCAACAGTCCCATCTTCTTGCTTATTTTCTTGTACTTATTCTAATCTTCCTGTCTCCCTCTCCTAAGGACTATGTGATTACATTTCGTCTACCTGGCTAATTTAGGATAACCTCCTCATTTTAAAATCCTGAAGAGGGGCACCTAGGTGGCTCAGTCAGTTAAGCATCTGACTTCAACTCAGGCCATGATCCGGGGATCCTGGGATGGAGCCCCACATTGGAGTCCCTGCTCAGTGGAGAGTCTGCTTCTTCCTCTCCCTCTACCCCTCCACCCACTCTCCCACCCCGGCTCATGCTCTCTCTCTGGCACATGTGTGCTCTCTCTTTCAAATAAATAAATAAAATCCTGAACTTAATCATATTTGCACAACTCCTCTGACCGTTTAAGGTATATAATCGGTTAAGTGTCTGCCTTCAGCTCAGGTCATGATCCCAGAGTCCTGGGATTGAGCCCCGCGTTGGGCTCCTTGCTCAGCAAAAAAAATCATTTTTTTTTTTTGCTATTAACTCTCTTCCCCTACCCTCCTTTAAAAAAATCTTCCATTTTGTGTATCTCCTTAGAGAGTCATCTATTTGCTAGATGGGATGCTGCCTGATTCATAAATCATGTAATAAAGCCAATTAGATCTTCAAATTTATTCAGTTGAATTTTGTTTTTTTTTTTTTTGTTTTTAAAGATTTTATTTATTTGACAGAGAGAGACACAGCAAGAGAGGGAACACAAGCAGGGGGAGTGGGAGAGGGAGAAGCAGGCTCTCCTCTGAGCAGGGAGCCCGATGCGGGGCTCGATCCCAGGACCCTGGGATCATGACCTGAGCCGAAGGCAGACGCTTAATGGCTGAGCCACCCAGGCGCCGCTGAATTTTGTTTTTTAACAAGGCTTATTAAACTGATCTTTTTTGAAGCGTTTCTTTAAAAAGAAACAGAAGCAAATCACACCCAGACTTCCCAGTAATTATTTTCCCTAAGATTATTAGATATAGGATACCCACATCTTATTTCTCAGCTCTATGAATATGGTCGCATTTGATGGTTAAGTTATGAGACTAATCTCATAGTAACTAGGTAGACTTCCAAAACTAGAAGTCTTTCTTCAATCGTTTATAAAGATAATTTTATTAAAGATAATTTAAAAGACCTCTCGTATGGTGTTTGCAAAGAGCCAATTTCATCATTCAGGAATGTCTACTTCTATAATGTTCTAAATGAGGTAAAGCTAATTTAATGGTGCTAGAAACTAGAGCAGTGGGGTGCCTGGGTGGCTTAGTCATTAAGCGTCTGCCTTCGGCTCAGGTCATGGTCCCAGGGTCCTGGGATTGAGCCCCACATCGGGCTCCCTGTTCCGCGGGAAGCCTGCTTCTCCCTCTCCCACTTCCCCTGCTTGTGTTCCCTCTCTCTGTCAAATAAATAAATAAAATCTTTATTTTTTTAATTTTATTTAAAATCTTAAAAAAAAAAAAAAAAAGAAACCAGAGCAGTGGTTGCTTCTGAGGAGGGGGGATTGCTATGAAGAGATGTGAAGGAATTTTCCAGGGGGATGAGATTGTTCTATACCTTGATAGGATGTGGTTACTCAGGTGTTGGTGTTTGTCAAAACTGACTAAGCTGTAAACTCAGCTCTTACTGGAAGGCCCCAATGCCCCCAGATGAGCAAGATGTTTAAGGCCATTTCAAAAAGGGAAGGTGTTTCAAGTTCCAGAAAGTAAGCCTTTTCTTATATCTGTTCTGATCTAGCCTGACCCTATGCTTATAGTTGTCATTTTAAGACAGGAAACTGAAGGGACCTCATGAAAAAGAGCCATTTTTTTCCCCTTTGCAGCTTTTCCTGCTCGTATTCTTGCTAGGACCTGCACCCCCACCTTACAAATATGCTTATGTTTGTCCTCCTTGTAAAGATCAAGGAGTTAGTGATTTCTTTGGAGTCGTCCAGCACAATAGGTAACATCTAAGGCGTGATGAGGTGGGGTTGTTCTCTAAAACCACTGACTCCACAAACACCATGACACCAAGACCCCTGGCTTCAGGGACTGAGTGACTTATGAAGGACACCTGGACCCTGTCCTTGTTCTGACTAGTTTCTGGATGCCTGAGAGGACACGTGAACCACACCACAATCACCAATAAAAACCCCAGACCCCCAACACGGATGAGACTCCTTCCTTTCCTTTCTGAGTCTCCCAGACAGTCAGTGTGTCTATATCTGCTCTCTCTATATCTTCAGTAAACCCCCAATGGGCATTTTAAAATTTATTTTATTTATTTGACAGACAGCGAGCACAAGCAGGGGGGGCGGCAGGCAGAGGAAGAAGCAGGCTCCCTGCAGAACAGAGAGCTTGTTGTTTTTTAACAGCATATTGTGGGCTATCCTACTTAAGAAAACTTTTGTTCAAGGCCAGCTTGCAGACAACAAATGAAATTCGAAAATGATAGTAGAATGATAAATACTTGTATAGTGCTACTATGTGCCAGGCACTGTTCCAAGCACTTTGCCCACAATAATCTCTCAATATAAATTATTACAAGGCCATCTGTGAAGGATAACTCCATGTCAGAATTTAAGTTACCAATCCAATATGGTTTTTTTCCCTTTAAAAGTTAGAGCATATCAAATAACAGCACAATGATTCTCTAATAGCTTCTTTTACTTTTATGTATTTTAGGGAGTGATATAATACAGATTCGTGCTGTCTTTTGCCACATTTCTATAGTTATCAGTTACTTCTGATTTTTTCACTTTGTCTTCTGTGAATCTGTCCTTAGCTCTTATTTCTTTTAAAGAAATTGCCTTGGGGGGCCTCTGGGTGGCTCAGTCTGTTAAGCATCTGCCTTTGGCCCAGATCATGATCCAGGGGTCCTGAGATGGAGCCCCGCATCAGGCTCCCTGCTCAACAGGGAGCCTGCTTCTCCCTCTCCTGTTCCCCCTACCCCCTGCTCGTGCTCAATTTCTCTGGTGTTCTCTCTCTCAAATAAATAAAATCTTTAAAAAAAAAAAAAAAGAAAGAAATTGCCTTGGAGCCGTATCACTGGTAAACCTCTCTGTTGAGGCCTCCAGCTAAGTTGGTTCTCTGCACCCACTGTCCCCTCCCATGACCTGTGTGATTACTGTGCCATCTCACTGGCCTGGGCTGAGTTTGGACCAGAGCCACTGAGTGGCTCCAATGGTCAGCTTGGCTTCTGAAGTGTCTCTCAGACCTTTCATTTTTCACTTGACAACAAAGGGAGATAATTTCTTGTGACTTCAGTCTTTCTCTCCAAAGAATATAAAAATTCTGCTCCAAACTTAGAATTTATGATATTTCACTTGAGAAGGAACTTTATTTAGGAGTTAGCTGACTCAAAAGATTTCCTATTATTGATAGTAGTAGTTCAGTAAGTACAGTTTATTGATGAGTTTTAACCATCTCATTTCATAAACTTTGCCTCAATTAAGTGACAGGAAATCAATGGGAGCCCTCTCAACCTGCAAGCTGGAGGATAATCTCAAAAGGCAGTACTGAAATTTATACTGAAAACAATTATGTATGTCAATCTACTAAAAGACCACAAAAGGTGGCATGATTTCTCCATTAAAACTGATCTTTGGGGGACACCTGGCTGGCTCAGTCAGTAGGGCATGTGACTCTTGATATTAGGGTTGTGAGTTCAAGCCCCACACCAGGCATACCTAAAAAAAAATTTTTTTAGGGGCGCCTGGGTGGCTTAGTCGTTAAGCGTCTGCCTTCGGCTCAGGTCGTGATCCCGGGGTCCTGGGATCGAGTCCCGTATTGGGTTCCTTGCTCTGCGGAGAGCCTGCTTCTCCCTATCCCTCTGCCACTCCCCCTGTTCATGCTCTCTCTCTTTCTGACAAATAAATAAATAAAATCTTTAAAAACAAAACAGCTGAACTTTGGAGTTCTAAATATGATTTCAAGGAGTCTTTCCACTTTACAGGGCAAAATTTCAATTTATTTTGCCTGTTGATCATTGAAATTAAGTTGATATTACTCAATAATTTATCTTTGCAATGTCTTACAGTTTCCTGTATAAATGGCTTTCACATCATTTCTTAAACTATTTCCAAATCTTTTATTATTTTTGATGCTATTGGTCCATCCATCTTAAGGTGGATGGAATTGTTTTTGAACTTTCATTTTCTAATAGTTTGTTACTAGTATATAGAACATTTGATTTTGTTCTTGAGTTTTATACATTGGCCTTCCATCTTGCTAAATTTATTAGTTCTAGGAGCTTTTTTGTGGATTCCTTGGTGTTTTCTGCCTACAAGAACATTTCATCTATGAATAATGACAATTGTACCTCTTTCCCCCAACTGAAATGCTTTCTATTTTTCCCTTGTCTTAATAAACTGATTAGGATCTCCAGTACAATGTTAAATAAAAATGGTAAGACTGGTTATCTTTCCTCTATTCCTGATCTTTGGCAGAAAACTTGAGGCTTTCCTCATTTTATATGTTATTAGCCGTAGGTTTTACATGGGTGCCCTTTACCAGGTTGAGAAAGTTTCCTTCTGAAGGAGAGGAAGGTAAAGTCTTAGCTAAGACTTTTTAAACATGTGTTAACAAAAATTCAACTGACTAATTTAAAATTCAAATTGGCTTTATCGAATGATTCATGATCAGCCAGCATCCCATCTAGCAAATAGAAAGGAGCTCTGTGGAGCAGAAGAAAAGGAAAGGTTTTGTTTGTTTGTTTTTCAATTTTTTTTTTAATTTTATTATGTTATGTTAGTCACCATACAATACATCATTAGTTTTTGATGTGGTGATCCACGATCCATTGTTTTCGTATCTTAGGACCCCTCCCAAGATCAAGGAAAACAGGCCAACACCCCGGCATGTAATAGTAAAACTTGCAAATCTTAGAACCAAGGAAACCATCTTAAGGGCAGTTAGGGGGAAGAGATTCCTTACGTACAGAGGGAGGAACAGCAGAATAACATCAGACCTATCCACAGAGACCTGGCAAGCCAGAAAGGCCTGGCAAGACATATTCAGGGTACTAAATGGTAAGAACATGCAGCCAAGAATACTTTATCCGGCAAGGCTTTCATTTAGAATGGATGGAGAGATGCAGAGCTTCCACGACCGGCAGAAACTGAAAGAATATGTGACCACTAAGCCGGCCCTGCAAGAAATATTAAGGGGGGTTCTATAAAAGGACAAAGACCCCAAGAGTGATATACAACAGAAATTTACAGGGACAATCTATAAAAACAACATCTTCACAGGCAACATGATGACAATTAATTCATATCTTTCAATAATCACTCTCAACGTGAACGGCCTAAATGCTCCCATAAAAGGCACAGGGTTGCAGATTGGATAAAAAGACAGGACCCATCCAGGGGCGCCTGGGTGGCTCAGTTGTTGGGTGTCTGCCTTCAGCTCGGGTCATGATCCCAGGGTCCTAGGATCGAGCCTCGCATTGGGCTCCCTGCTCAGCAAGAAGCCTGCTTCTCCCTCTCCCACTCCCCCTGCTTGTGTTCCCTCTCTCGCTGTGTCTCTCCCTGTCAAATAAATAAATAAAATCTTAAAAAAAAAAAAAAAGACAGGACCCATCCATATGCTGTCTATAAGAGACTCATTTTGAACCTAAAGATACATCCAGACTGAAAGTGAAGGGATGGAGATCCATCTTCCATGCCAGCAGGCCTCAAAGAAATTTGGGGTAGCATTTCTTATATCAGACAAATTAGATTTTAAACTAAAGTCTGTAGTTAGAGACA
>NC_138374.1:29660527-29676723 GCF_054177405.1 Leptonychotes weddellii | reverse complement strand
ATACTGCAAAGGCTGTCCTAAGGGGGAAATACATAGCCATCCAAGCCTCACTCAAAAAAATAGAAAAATCCCAAATTCACCAACTAACTTTACACCTTAAAGAACTAGAGAAAAAGCAACAAGCAATGCCTAAGCCATGCATTAGAAGAGAAATAATTAAGATTAGAGCAAAGATCAATGAATTAGAAACCAGAAACACAGTAGATCAGATCAACAAAACTAGAAGCTGGTTCTTTGAAAGAATAAGATTGATAAACCACTGGCCAGACTTATCCAAAAGAAAAGAGAAAGGACCCAAATTAATAAAATTATGAATGAAAGGGGAGAGATCATGACTAACACCAAGGAAATAGAAACAATTATTAGAAATTATTATCAACAACTATATGCCAATAAACTGAGCAATCTGGAAAAGGAAAGGTTTTTAAAGGCAGAGAGGGAGCTGGAAAAAATGCATTGTTTCAGGCAAGGTAGCTCTCCTAAGGGGAACAGAAACTGTCTATCAGTAAATTTCCTAGTCCTGACCAGTGAATTCTATGTTGACTGGTTAAAGATTACATTATTGGGTGGGTTGAAACTGCAGTTAGGCTAGGCATTAAGTCTTAAGTGGGACCTTAACATAAGTCACTCCTTTTGGGGCCTCTGGTTTTCATTTTAACACAGGAAAGGGTATTGAGCTTTGTTAAATGCTTTTTTTCTGTATCTTCTGCATCCACTGAAAAAAAATCACATACTTTTCTCCTCTATTGATATTTTGAATTACGTTGATTGATTTTCAGATGTTAAACTAACCGTGCACACTGAAGATAAACTCCACTTTGTCATGTCTATGATCCCTTTAATATTGAATTCCATTTGATGAAGCTTTGTTAAGGGTTTTTGCATCTTTATTCATGAAAGTTACTAGTCTGTAGTTCTTTTGCCTTGTGATGTCTTTAGTTCTGGAATCAGGGTATTTCCTGGCCTTAAAAAAATGAGTTCAGAAGTTGTGTCTTCACTTCTTTTCTGAATGATTTTATGCAGTATTGATATGTTCTTTTCTCTTTTCCTTTAATTGTTGGTAGAGTTAACCAATGAAGCCATATGAGCCTGGAGTTTCCTTTGTTGGAAAATTTTTATTTACTAATACAACCTTTAAAATTTATATGGCACTGGTCAGGCTTTCTATTTCTTGTTGGGTGAGATATGGGATTTTGTGTCTTTTAAAGAATTTGCCTATCTCACCTGGTTGTCAAAAGTGTTGTTTGTAATAATCTCTTATTCTTTTTTTTTTTTTTAAGATTTTTATTTATTTATTTGAGAGAGAGAGAGTGAGAGAGAGAGAGCCCAAGAGGGGGTAGGGTCAGAGGGAGAAGCAGACTCCCTGCTGAGCAGGGAGCCCGATGTGGGACTCGATCCCGGGACTCCGGGATCATGACCTGAGCCGAAAGCAGTCGCTCAACCAACTGAGCCACCCAGGCACCCAATAATCTCTTATTCTTTAATGTTCTGAAGCCACTGTAGTGATTCCCCTTCTTTTATTCCTGATATTGGTTATGTTTTCCTTTTTTTTTTTCTAGCTAGAGGTTTATAAATTTTATTAATCTTTAAAAAAAGAATCAGCTTCTGCTTTCATTACTTTTTATCTTTTGCTTTTCTCTTTTTTCTTTCATTCATTTCTGCTTTTATATTTTATTTCCACCTTCCTGATGGCTTTGAATTTAATGTTCTCTTTTATATTAAGGTGGCAGATGGTATCATTGATTTGAGATTTTTCTTCTATTTTAGGGATTCTAAGGTTTTAAGTTTTCCTCTAAGTGTCCTGTGTTAGCTGCATCCCCATAAATTCTGGTAGGATGTATTTTCATCATTATTGAGTTAAAAATATTTTTCTTGTGATTTATGCTTTTGCCCAGTGATGACTTAAATGTGGGCGGCTTAATTTTCATGTATTTGGGTTTTTTTTGTTGTATTTTAAAAATTACTAAAGTTTACTTAGTATGGTTTTCTTTCAACTTGGATTCATTGGCTTATTTTTTAAACTAGTAATTTGGGCCATTCAATTTAAAGCACAGTTAAATTTTTTTGCTCTGAGTTACAGACTTAAAAAAAAGCTGCCATTTAAAGTGTTGAAAGCTCAATTTTTCTTTTCTAGAAATTTTCTTTTTTTTAATTTATGTAAATGTTTATTAATCCTTAGAGTTAATTTTAAAAAGTTCTGTTGAATTTAGGAAAGTCTATAATCTGATTCATTAGTTATCTAACTTGGAGATAGGTAAAAGTAAACTAATTTGTTAAGAAAATATTTCATACTCAGAACATGGAAAAATTTTTATCAAACTCTTGAGCACGCCAAGGAATTCATTGGGAGTTCATAGCCAGATTTCTATTTCTTTATTTGCTCTTTGTTTTCTGCAGTAATTGTGTGGGTCAGACCATGGCTTGAGCTAACGGTTTAACTTTTAAAGTCCTTGCTGGACAGGGCACTCTCCTTTATGTTTTGACCTAGCTCATTTGTACATTTCTGTGTGGCTATTTTATTTCTTTTGACATGAAAGAGAAAAAATTACATTTACACAGAACACTTCAGATTTCTCATGTATTTCCTAACGAGGGGATGAAGCTCCTGACAATCTAGAAGCATTAATTCCCAGTGCAACATACATTTAGATAATTTATACAATTGTTGAATAACCTGAGAAAAACTTTCTGAAAGGTCCTTTATCTTTGCTCTAAAGCCATATAAAATCAGTACAAAGGTTTCTTCTTTTAAAATTTTTAAAAATTTTAAGATTTATTTATTTATTTTGAGAGAGAGAGAGAGAGCACGCACATGCAGGGGGAGGAGCAAAGGGGGAAGGAAAGGACAGGGGAAAGAATCCCCAGCAGACTCTACACTGAGCAGGGAGCCCAACATGGGGCTTGATCTCACAACCCCGAGATCACTACTTGAGCCGAAACCAAGAGTCGGATGCTTAACCAAGCTACCCAGGTGCCCCAATTTAAAAAAATTTTATAAGGAATTTTTTCTAGCTTTATTAAGATGTGACTGACATATAACATTGTATAAATATAAGGTATATGACATAATGATTTGATATATGTATATATAACAATAGATTACAATAAGGTTAACACAAGTATCACCTTCATAGTTGTAATTTTTTTGTATATGGTGAGAACTTTTAAAATCTATTCTCTTAGCAACTTTGAAATAGATGAGTTTTGTTAGTCACCATGCTGTACATTATATCCCCAGAACTTATTCGTCTTATAATTGGAAGTTTGTACCCTCTGACCATATTAACCTCATTCACCCCACCACCCATCTCTGACAACCACCAATTTGTTCTCTGTTATCAGGTCGGTTTTTTAGATTCCATATATAAATGAGATCATACAGTATTTGTCTTTCTCTGACTTATTTTATTTAGCATAGTGTGTTGAAGGTTCAGCCATGTTGTTGCAAATGGCAGGATTTTCTTTTTTTATGGCTGAATAATATTCCATTGTATATACAGTTGACCCTTGACCAAGATAGGTTTGAAATGTGCATGTCCATTTTTATGCAGATTTTTTTGGATAAATACAGTATGTTAAATGTATTTTCTCTTCCTTATGATTTTCTTAATATTTTCTTTTCTCTAGATTATTCTAAGAATTACAGTACCTAATACATATAACATACAAAATATGTGCTAATAAACTCTTTATGTTACCAGAAGACTTCTTGTGAACAGTAGGCTTTAGTAGTTAAGTTTTGGGGGGAGTCAAAAGTTACACACAGAAGAGGCTTTAGTGTTTTCTATGTATAATATCATGTCATCTGCAAATAGTGACAGTTTTACTTTTCCCTTACCAATTTGGATGCCTTTTTCCCCCCTTTTTCTTAACTGATTGCTGTGGCTAGGACTTCCAGTACTATTATGTTGAATAAAAGTGGTGAGAGTGGGCATGCTTGTCTCTTTTCTGATCTTAGAAGAAAAGCTCTAAATTTTTCACCATTGAGGATGATGTTAGCTGTGGGTTTGCCATATATGGCTTTTGTTATGTTGAGGTATGTTCCCTCTAAGCCCACTTTGTTGAGAGCTTTTATCATGAATGGATGTTGAATTTGTCAAATGCTTCTTCTGAATTTACTGAGATGATCATGTAATTTTTTTTAGGGTTTTGTCAGAGAGAGAGCACAAGAAGGGGGAGCTGCAGGCAGAGAAAGAAGCAGGATCCCCACTGAGTAAGGAGCCCAA
The DNA here is from genome assembly GCF_054177405.1 of Leptonychotes weddellii. Classification (NCBI taxonomy): domain Eukaryota; kingdom Metazoa; phylum Chordata; class Mammalia; order Carnivora; family Phocidae; genus Leptonychotes; species Leptonychotes weddellii. Next base: position 29,672,497 of record NC_138374.1, on the reverse strand, counting down.
TGTGGGACTCAATCCGAGGACCCAGGATCATGACCTGAGCTGAAGGCAGATGCTTAACCGACTGAGCCACCCAGGCATCCTGATCATGTAATTTTTGTATCATTTTGTTAATGTGGTTTATCACATTGATTGATTTCCGGATATTGAGCCATCCTTGCCTCCCCGGAATAAATCCCACTTGATTGTGGTGATGATCTTTTTAAGGTATTGTTGAATGTAGTTTGCTGGTATTTTGTTGAGGATTCTTACATCTACGTTCATCAGAGGTATTGGCCTGTAGTTCTTGTGTTTTTTGTAGTGTCTTTGGGTTTGCAAACAGGGTAATGTTGGCCTCATAGACTGAATTTGGAATTTTGGAATTTGGAATTTTTTGGAATAGCTTTTTTTTTTAAAAGATTTTATTTATGTGTGTGTGTATTTTTTAAGTAAACTTTACACCCAATGTAGGCCTTGAACTTACAACCCAAGATCAAGAGTTGCATGTTTTATTGACTGAGCCAGCCAGGTGCCCCTATTTTTTGAAATAGTTTGAGACTAGGTATTAACTCTTCTTTAAATGTTTGGTAGAATTCACCCAGTGAAGCCATTTGGTCCTGGACGTGGGTTTTTTGATTACTGATTCAATTTCCTAGAAATAGCATGTTCAGCTTCAGGGTTAGTCTTGATCCTTGGGTGATCTTCATCAAGACCTTCAGGCTTCAAGTCAAGTTGAGGTGTTTACTTGGTCCTTCCTACTTGGCCAGCTCTGAACTCCTCACTTTTCTTCTTCTAGCCCAGAGAATTTGCAAAAATTCTTTTCAGATTCTAAGGCTCCTAAATGATATTTTATAGTTAGCCTTTCAGCCTCTCAGCACCTGATTTCAAATGAGCAATCACCTCAAGGGTAAAATCACACAAATATCAGGCTTCCCAATATGGATTTCTCAAGCCCTCTGTTATTTTGTCCCAACAAATTCTCACAGCTTTCATCACCTTCCCATGGTGACAAATATATATATACACGTATGTGTACGTGTGTTTGTGTGTGTGATAAATCAGAGAGACAGACATAGGTATAGATGTTATTTCTGGAAAGTTCTGGTCATTGCAATGAAATGTTTACAGATGACATGATTTCCTACTTGAAAATCTATGAATTTTTAGTTAGAAATTACTAAATCTACCAAAGAATTCAATCCTCAGTATACACAAGGGTTTGGTCAAATAGTCTTTTTTTTACACTCATGATAGAAAAGTAAACAGATACATAATTTTTTGTGTTATGCTTCAGTATCTATGAAAAATAAAAGTGCACATATATGTGCAGCCACTTCACATCTATTCCTAAGAATAATGAAAGATATATGCATATAGTAGGATTTTTATATTAACAAAAGTTCAAAAATAATCTAGATATCCTTGAATAAGGAGACATGCGACAGGATATATTTATACTACTTGTAAAAATATCTATAATGTTATTATATAAATGTCACTACCAAATCATAGGTATATTATACAGAAATATATATGTATATATACATACATAAAACATATTTCTGTACATGTATATTCGAATATAACCATATATACATATTATCTTTTCCTCTTCTTTGCCTTCTTTGTCTGTGTGTGTGTATGTGTGTGTCTCCAATTGTGTGTTTAACCAGTAGGGGAAAACAGGAAGAGCATCCTTGGAGAGACCAACAAATTCATATTTTATCTCATGTTATTGCCTCTGGCTGAAATGACCATCCGTTTTCTCCCTGCATGTACATATTTGTACATGCATACCTACACAAATGTGTACCCCACCCATTTATTAATAACCACAGGGAAAAAAACAAAAATACACATGCCAAACTATCAAGAGACAGGGGTAAGAAATGAGTGAATATCATATATTAAAAAAAAAAAATTTAACTCATAGGATAATTTTTAATTTTTTTTTTAAGATTTTATTTATTTATTTGACAGAGAGAGACACAGCGAGAGAGGAAACACAAGCAGGGCAAGTGGGAGAGGGAGAAGCAGGCTTCCCACCGAGCAGGAGCCCGATGTGGGACTCGATCCCAGGACCCCGGGATCATGACCTGAGCCGAAGGCAGACGCTTAACGACTGAGCCACCCAGGCACCCCTAATTTTTAATTTTTAATAGAAGAAAATATATTAATAAGGTGCCTTACATTGGTATACACTGCAGATGAGATATAGCATAATCTCACAATTGGATTTAGAATTAGAATTCTAAATTCTAAACTAGAATTTAGAATTGCATTTAGAAACACAAAGAATTTAATTGGAAAGTAACAGTGAGTTTTGTTTCATGTGGGTAAATTTGAACTGAATCTTAAAAGATGAGGACAATGAGAAGAGACAGGTTTAGGAATGTCCTCCCTGACGTGAAAGGAGAGGTGGACAGTGGCTAACACAGAGGCCAGAAAGCATCTGGCTTGTTCAGCTGAGGCCAGAGAGTGGCTCTGCAGTCTGGCAGCCTGGCCTTTCTTCAGACTGGAACGAAACAGAGCTTGAAGAAGGGTGGCATGGCGCCCAACCCACTGACTTTTGGGGTGGTGTCAATGTCCTTTGGATCAACCAGAGGTTTCAAGGTGAAATGCTGTAAAATGTTGGTCAGTAGTAAAAAGAGCTCCATGCGGGCCAGGCCTTCTCCAAGACAAGCTCTCTTTCCTAAAAACGACAAATAAATTCAATATTCATTTAATTCTGTTTCTGAGCTGGCACACAGGGAGGCTTCAATAAATATGGATTGAGAAAATAAATATATTAATAGACTACCGCTTCTTTTATCGACACTGAAATGTGGTTTCCTTCACTTCCTCAGTACATATTTTTGTGTGCATGAGTAGGGGCAAGGGCAGCTTGCCCCAGGATGGGCCACTTTGGCATAAAGATTATTTTGAATTAAAAGCAACCAAAACCCAGCAGATTCAAGGAAACCTCCCTACCTCTCCTTCAACTGCCTGTACCAGGAAGAGAGCAGTTAACAAGATTCTTCTTTATCTATGAAACTTCTCGGCACAACAGGGCAACCTGTGTTTTTGAAACATTTCCTCTCACCTTCCTGCTAATGGTCTACCTCCCCTTTGAATCCCCAGACCCGTCCCCTCTCCTTAGCTCAGGATGTGGTAGAAGCCTATGTTGCCTGGCTTTGCAATTTCATATGTTTGTGGATTCCCCACACCTGTGAAACTAAATTTGATTTTCTCCTCTTAATCTGTCCCATGTCAATTTGATTTTTAGTCCAGCTGGGAAGGACCTTGAAAGGCAGAGAAAAATTCCTCTTCCTGGACAGCTGGCCTAGTTGGCAGTATGCTTTAACACACTGGATACTGCTTGCCACACACAGGGCTACAGCTGGGAGAGCCTTGGGACATCTGATAGATAGCTGGCAGCAGGGAAGATTTCCTACCACGTCAGTCTCCTGGAGTCTGAGGAGTCTGATGGAGCAAGAATGGTGAGAGTCCTTTTTCTCTGTCTAAATTTAGATTAGCAGGAGAAAATACTTGTGGAACTAGTTCCTTATGTTTAGCAACTCTTGGTAAATTTGGTAGAGTACGTTTTTGGGGGAAAGAGATCAACCAGAGATGGTCTTTGTTTTCCTTTGTGTCTTTTTTTAAATCTTTTTAAGATTTTATTTATTTGTCAGATGGTGAGAGAGAGAACACAAGCAGAGGGAGCGGCAGGCAGGGGGAGAAGCAGACCCCAGCTGAGCAAGGAGCCCGACGTGGGGCTCGATCCCAGGACCCTGGGATCATGACCTAAGCCAAAGGCAGACGCTTAACTGACTGAGCCACCCAGGCGTCCCTCCTTTGTGTCTTTTCCATCGTTTGTCACAAAAAGGAATTACCATCGTGCAGAAAGCAGGCATAGGCCCCATAAGCCTGCTGTTTGAGTTAGTCCCACAGACTGGTGAGTTCATGGTTCTCATCAGACTGTCACCTGTTTAGATAAACTTTGCTGTAGGTTAAAGGCTGTTGCTAAGGGATAAGTTGGAAACCAAAGCTCCAAAATTGGTGGGCACGGGTGGAACACTTAAAAGCTATGAGAGCACTCACCGCCTCTAGAAAGCTCCTGTGATAAGGTGGTCACAGAACAGGTTAGATTGACATTTGTTAACCTGTCAACCTCAAGAAAACTTCTGTGCAATGAGGTACACTGTGAAAAATCGCCAACATCTGCCTGTGGCACATCCCTCTCAGGTGTTCATGTGGCTCCAAGAAACCCAAGGTTTAGCCAAAGGAGAACTGGATAAGGTTTTTCCTTTTGTCTTGTTCTATGTCCCAAGAGCTTGGCTTTGTGACCAGTGAGAATATTCTCTTTGGTCCACCATCTGGAGGATGCATTTACCAGGGTGCACCTTGGAGGCCAGTCAAAAAGACTGGGGATCTGAGTCTCTCTCTCTGGCCATACCAACTCTCAAGGGTGTTTGCCATGAGAAGTCCCAGCCCATAGGAACCTTTATATTCTCAACCTTTGTTTGTTAGTGCTGGAAAGTCCCATTATAGGAGCACATGCCCGGCGTCACGGATTATTGAGTCTGTGACTAGAGGCATCTCATGATTTCACTGGAGACCTGCAACGAAGATCTCGGCTTTCTTAGACTAATTATGGGAGTCAACTTTTGGATCACGAGGGCTGCATCTGTGCCCTCTCTCTGAATGCCTAAGGCATTAAAAGGCTTATTAGTTAGAGTTACTCATAACAGATTCTACTCATCAATGGCCTGATGATGTATCCTCTAAGTTGGCTAATGTTTGAAAAAAGAAGAAAAACTTTATTTAAAAAAAAGATTTTATTATTATTTGAAAGAGAGAGCAAGAGCTGTGTCAGGAGGGGCAGAGGGAGTGAGGGAGGGAGAAGCAGGCTCTCCGCCGAGCAGGGAGCCCGATGCGGGGCTCGATCCCAGGACCCTGAGATCATGACCTGAGCTGATGGCAGACGCTTAACCAACTGAGCCACCCAGGCGTCCCAAAGAAAAACATTCTTGTTAAGAGAGCTCTCAGTTGTTCTAGCTTAATTACTAGCCTAAGGGACTCCCTTGACAAGATGAAAGAACAGAAATTAGAAATAAATGTGCACATCCAACATAAATTTCCCCTAAACTCCAGCCTCATCTGCTCATCTGCCTATTTTAACTTCCCTTTCCCTTTAGGATTTACATAGAGCACTCCAGCCTCATCTCTAGGTTCAAAATATACAGCTTGCTCATGTAAATGCTGAACGCCAGAAAATGAATTTAACAAAAGTAGTAAGGCTCACTTTGTTCCTACCTTCCAGTGCTCTGTAATCAGACTCTGCCAGCTTTGGGCATGGCACTTGGCTGGTGTATTCTAGGCCCACACCGCAAAAGAATTTGTGTCCCCTGGACAGCAGCAGACCTTTTAAATTATAAAGCCTTTTAAACCTCTACTTTCAAAGGATTCTACCATATTCAGAGATAAATTTAAAAGATTAATCACTAGTCACAACCCCCATTCAGAGAGGAAACATGACCAAAACTTCTCCCAGGCCCACCTATAAATGATCAGGGAAAGGCCAATATTCAGGGGCTAACAGAAGCCCAGATTAAATTATGTACCCAGATAGAAGGCTTTTGTTAAAATGCTTTATACAGACTTTACAAAGGCATGAATCTTTTGATCCCCATTTTATTTATTTATTTATTTATTTTTAAAATTTTATTTTATTTTTTTTTTTTAAGATTTTATTTATTTATTTGACAGGGAGAGACAGCCAGAGAGAGAACACAAGCAGGGTAAGTGGGAGAGAGAGAAGCAGGCTTCCCGCCGAGCAGGGAGCCCGATGCGGGGCTCGATCCCAGGACCCTGGGATCATGACCTGAGCCGAAGGCAGACGCTTAACGACTGAGCCACCCAGGCGCCCCTTGATCCCCATTTTAATTAAAAATCTCCCTGATATAAAGAAGCAAGTTTAGTTAAAAAGGTGGGCCAGTCCGTTGATATTCAGGCTGTAATCCAGTTCTTTGGGGGAACTGATTCTAAACAACTGTCTTTGCCTTCCAAAGCTCTACCAAACCAGAAATCCAGCTCAAGAAACAAGTCAAAGCCCACCTCTCTTTACTAATCTCCAAACTTTGCCTATTCCTCTCAAAATGTTTATAGATACTATAAAAGATCAGGATTTGGAACAAAATTGTCCAGTAATTTTTAAAAAAAGGTAAATTTTAAATAGCAATTACCCTGAAACTCTAGAAATAAAAATATTTTTTACCTTATTTCTCTGTCCCATGAAATTATAAATCTTTCCGTTTTTTTTTTTTTTTTTAAGAGAGTCGGGGGAGGGCAGGAGCAAAGGGAGAGAGAGAGAGAGAGAGAGAATCTTAAGTAGGTTCCACTCCCAGTGCAGAGCCCAACCTCACGACTCTCAGATCATGACCTGAGCCAAAATTAAGAGCAGGACACCAACTGAACCACCCAGGTGCTCCCTGAAATATAAATCTAATGTCTTTGAACACAGCCCACAGTCACCCAAGACTGAAGAAAATAAAAGAGGGGGAGTGGTGTGGGAAGAGGCCTTTTCAAAGTACAAACTGCTTAAATCCCTCTTATGTCCAGACTTGGAAAAAACTTGGAGCTTTCTCTGTGCCTTTGGGATTTAAATTTTCTATCCTATCATCTCTAGGATATAAGAGCCACTCTTTTAGATACAAGCTTTAGAGGAAAGTTTTTCATTAAAAAAAGTAAAAGAGGGAGGTACTTGAGAATTGGGGCTATAATGTCCTCATCACAAATATTAGTAAAAACAAAAGCTATAAGAATATTTTTTATCTTGATTGTGTGTATGTGTCCCATGTTGCAAATGTGAGGTATTTTCTCTACTTCCAGCTGATATTGCCAAAATTAATTTGTAAAAGAGCTCCATTTAGTTGGAAGCAAGCACTCATAAGGATTGGGCATTCTAAAACTCAGAAAGATGGGCGCCCAGGTGGCTCAGTTGGTTAAGCATCTGCCTTTGGCTCAGGTCATGATCCCAGGGTCCTGGGATCTAGCCCTGAGTTGGGCTCCCTGCTCAGCAGGAGAATCTGCTTCTCCCCTTCCCTCTGCCCCTTACCACAATCATGCTCTCTCTTGCTCTCTCTCTCTCAAATAAATAAATAAATAAATCTTTAAAAAAGGAAAAAAAAAATTCTTAAATCCCAGAAAGGTAGAAACTAACCTAAATGTTTTTCAAGTTTATGTGATCAGGGAAGATACTCAGTATTAAAGCTAATTTAAGGTTGTTGGTTTAATTAAAATAGCCATATCTTTAGAGTTATCAGGATCAAATATAAAACTTGTAGTCTGCCTGTGTTTACTGGAAGTCAAATAAGTTCATGGTATCTCTTACAAACTTTTTCAGAAAAAAACAAAACAGAACTTGAAATGATGGCTGACTTTGTCTAATGCCTCATAAAATTTTGTGGGTAGACTAAACTAACTGTTCAGAACAAGTTAATTAAGTAAATGTAAATAATAATAAAGGTTTGCCTACACACCTTTTTATCTTATTTTTAAAAAGTTTTTATTTATTACTTTAGAGAGAGAGAGAGTGTACGAGTGGGGAGGGAGAGGGAGAAAGAATCTGAAGGAGACCCTGCACTAAGTTGGGAGCCCAACGAGGGGCTCTATCGCACGACTGTGAGATCAAGTGTAGGTAAACTTTCACTTTATTTTTTTTTAAGATTTTATTTATTTATTTGACAGGAAGAGACAGCAAGAGAGGGAACACAAGCAGGGGGAGTGGGAGAGGGAGAAGCAGGCTTCTCGCGGAGCAGGGAGCCCAATGTGGGGCTCGATCCCAGAACCCCGGGATCATGACCTGAGCAGAAGCAGAGGCCTAATGACTGAGCCACCCAGGTGCCCCATAGGTAAACTTTTAAAGAGCTACCAAAATCTTCGGTAACCTGCATTTTTAAAGTTTTGCTAAGTTAAATGTTAAGCTAAATTCATTGAATATCTAGATCATTTCCAAATGAGATAAAATAATGAAACATTAAGTAGCAAATACAGGTTTCTCTCCTTTTGTCTTATTACAGAGAAACAAAAGATAAATTTGGGTCTGTTAGTAAACCTGGTTTGTGCCTTACTGAAAGACTGTACTGTGAAGAAACACGTATTTCTTTTTTTTTTTTTAAAAGATTTTATTTATTTATTCATGAGAGACAGAGAGAGAGAGGCAGAGGGAGAAGCAGGCTCCCAAGGAGCAGAGAGCCCAATGCGGGACTCGATCCCAGGACCCTGGGATCATGACCTGAGCCGAAGGCAGACGCTTAACCATCTGAGCCACCCAGGTGCCCGAAACACGTATTTCTAAGTTGTACAGTCTAAAGAACACTGGTGTAATAGTTCACTGTAAAAAGTGAGATGCCTCTAGTCACAGACCTGCTAATCTGTGACACTGGGCAGGCACTCCTGGAATGGGACTTCCCAGCACCAACAAGAAACGAAGATTGACATGACAAAGGTTCCTGTGGGCTGGACCTCTCACGACAAACAAGCTTGAGAGCTGGTGTGGCCAGACAGAGAGAAAGACTTGGAACCCCATTCTGTCTGGCCACCAAGGTGCACCCTGGTAAGTGCATCCTCCAGATGGTGGAGACCAAAGAGAACATTCTCACTGGTCATAGAGCCAAAGTCTTAGCCCATAGAACAATACAAAAGGAAAAATCTTATCTTGTATATGCACATTAAGAGCTTTAATTAAGCCTTGGGTCGCTTGGAGCCACACTAACACCTGAGGGCTGGGCCACAGGCTTGGGGATAATGTGTTGTGTTCCGGTGTACCTCACTGCACACAAGTTTTCTTGAGGCTGGCAGGTGACCTGTCAATCCAACCTGTTCTGTGACCAACTTATCCTATCATAGGAGCCTTCTGGAGGTGGTGAGTGCTCTAAGTTTTTATTTTTTAAGCAATCTCCACACCCAACATGGGGCTCAAACCCACAACCCCGAGATCAAGAGTCACATGTTCCACTGACCGAGCCAGTCAGGTGCCCTAGCTCTAACAGCTTTTAAGTGTTCTACTGGTGTCCACCAATTTCACCATTTTGGCTTCCAAGATGTCCTTAAGCAACAGCCTTTCCCTCATATGCCCACTAACCTATAGCAAAGTTCATATGACAAATGACATAAAAGACACAAAGGCAAACAAAGACCATCTCTGGGAGGAAAAAGATCAGCAGCAAAGAGGACCCTACCGAATTTACCAAGAGGCACTAAGCCCAAGGAACTAGTTCCACAAGTATTTTCTCCTGCTAATCTAAATTTAGAGAGAAAAAAAGACTGTCACCATTCCCGCTCCATCAGACTCTGCAGACAGAGATTCTGAGAGACTGACGGTAGGAAATCTTACCGTGTGTCAGCTGTCAGATGTCCTACGGATCTCTCAGCTACAGCAGCTTGTGGGGCGAGCAGGGTCCAGCGAGCTCAGGTGTCCAGCGGACACACCTTGCCAGGGAGCAAGAATTTCCTGTCCCTTTCAAGGTCCTTGTAGCTGGACTAAGACTCAAATTGACACCAGACAAATTAGCAGAAGGAAATCCAATTTAATTTCCTATGTACAGAGAATCCACACAACCTAGAAATTCCAAAGACAGTCAGGCAAAATGAGGTATATATGTCATCCTGAATTAAGGGGGTAGGAAAAAAAGATTACACATTAGCCACAAGCCTACTAACTAATCACTGATCCCCCAAAGGACTGGCAATTTCAAATGTTATCTAGATTCCAGTCATTCTGGAATGACTTGTTGAGTATGCCACCTGTTTCTTCCCAGGACCCTGACAAATTGAAGGGAGATTCAACATTCCCTTACCCTCTATCTATCTACTCTACCTTCTGCCCCTTCTTAGGAATCTCGTGGTGGGTTCTGGGGCCAATCTTGGCAAGGGAAGCCTCCGGTCAAATGAGAAATAACCTGGGCTTCAGGAATGATGCCTCTAGCCTCATACAAATGACAATTTGTTCAGCCCCGAGTAGCCTCCATGCAAAGCCCTTCCTCATCTCACTGACCCCTGATGCAGAAATAACAATGAAGCTTGCTTGCCTGCTGAGAAGGTCATGAAGTAGTCACTCTTCTTAAAGTTGCCACTTTCATCCAGGAAGTGGCCGGGATCAAAGCGATCTGGGTTGGGAAACTCTTTGTCATCTTGCAGGACAGAAGTCAGAGATGTTAATATGACTGTGCCCTGATACAAAGAAACACAGATAAACTGGATTATAATGAAAGTCATGGAGCTTGAAATCCTTTTGTTTTATAGATGAGGAGACATGCACAAAAAGAGCTTATTTACTCCATTTCACAGAACAAACGAATGACCGACCCTAACAGGTTTTAAATCCTATAATGCCAGTCCAAGGCACCGCTAACTGACTCCCAAGTCATTCTCTTGAGTTGGTAGCCTGATACTAGCACTTGCTTTTCAGAAAACTGAGGGAACTCCCTGGAGTGTATTGTTCTTGACAAATAAATTGCAGTATTGTCTAAAAGAGCTGATGCCACTGAAAATCCAGCTCATTTCCTTTGGAACCGAGTATGAGGTCTTCAAAGTTCTACTTGAGCAGCCATATTCTTGAAAACCCTTCACCTTCCCATCAGGATGACAAACTGAGGGGCGCCTGGCTGGCTCAATCAATAGAGCATGTGAGTTTTGGTCTCGCGGTCGTGGGTCCACATTGGGTGTAGAGCTACTTAAAAAAGATTTATTTTTTTATTTTTTTTTATTTTATTTTTTTTAAAGATTTTATTTATTTATTTGAGAGAGAGAGAATGAGAGACAGAGAGCATGAGAGGGAGGAGGGTCAGAGGGAGAAACAGACTCCCCGCCGGGCAGGGAGCCCGATGCGGGACTCGATCCCGGGACTCCAGGATCATGACCTGAGCCAAAGGCAGTCGCTTAACCAACTGAGCCACCCAGGCACCCAAAGATTTTTTTTTTTTTTAAAGATGAGAACAGGATAAGTATCCCCTGCTCCTGTTGTGCTCTTTCAATTGAATTGTTGAGCATTCTTGTGGAAATGAGAGAACATTTCCGGTTTCTAGTAGGGTTTTCTGAAACTCACGGATACAGTGTAACATAATGACTTGGAGTTTAGTTTTCAAAATCAATAGAATCTTTCTATTAAATTATGCCCCGTGATGATAGATTATTAGTTTAACATTTCTGTGACTCATTTTCATTACTTGCAAAATGGAAAGGATACACCTGCACTAGTTCATTGCAGATGTAAAATGAGATAACATACGAAATACTTTGCATGAGGATTACCACATGCTAGGGCCACCTGGATGGCTCAGTCAGTTGGTGATCTGATCTGGATTTCAGCCCGTAATCTCAGCGTCCTGAGATCAAGCCCTGCACTGAGCTCCATGCTCAGCGTGGAGTCGGCTTGAGATTCTCTTTCCCTCTCCCTCTGCTTGCATGCTCTAAATAAATAAATAAATAAATTCCTTTAAAACATCCTCTATCCCATTCTGCCCCATCTCCCCTGCTCACATGCTCTCTCTCTAAAAAAACAAAAACAAAAATAATTACCACACAAAAATGCTCAATAAAGAGAAATTTGTTATGTTATGATAATGACTTCATTCACAATCTTGGGATCTTAATAAAGGTCATATATTTATTACATAGCAGAGAAAAAATTCAAATCTAAATCTGTCTGGATGCTTTCTAGTGTACTGTCTGGCCTTTCCAAATACATGATGTAGTTCTCACTGCAGAAAGGTCACTTTCCTCCTAGAGTTCAGGGAGGTAAAGGCCAAGCAAAGTGGGGCGCCTGGGTGGCTCAGTCGTTAAGCGTCTGCCTTCGGCTCAGGTCATGATTCCAGGTCCTGGGATCGGGCCCCGCATCGGGCTCCCTGCTCAGCGGGAAGCCTGCTTCTCCCTCTCCCACTCCCCCTGCTTGTATTCCCTCTCTCGCTGTGTCTCTCTCTGTCAAATAAATAAATAAAATCTTTAAAAAAAAAA
>NC_138374.1:29633530-29660027 GCF_054177405.1 Leptonychotes weddellii | reverse complement strand
AAAAAAAAAAAAAGGCCAAGCAAAGTGCTACTCTTTTTGAGCTAAGAAGACAGAGGTTAAAAAAAAAAAAATTGGCATCTAGAATTCATGAGGAAGGATACAGGACAGGAGGATTCTATAAATAGAGAGGATCTCAAAAGTATACAAAACTATTCTCTAGAAGTCCATGGTTAGGGGTTGGGTGACAAATATACAGGAGGAAACTCAATGAAGCCTATCAGAGTATGACTGCTTGAGAATTGAAGGTGGATATCAGTGATAGAGGATTTGAGGTTCCAACCCAGCTAGGGTGGAGAGAACTTTCTTGGCACCTCAGATTTTTTTGTGGTGACCCCCAAACTTGTAAATTGTTGGATTAAGGAACCCACACTGGACTAAGGGCCATGCACAAAGACTAAATTCAAAAGTGAAACTAATTCACAATGAAAGAACTATAGGAAGTCCAATAGACTGAAAAGCATCTGTCAGTAATTTAGCTGCCTGCCAAAATAAAAGTCAATGCCCTTCAGGGGAAGTCAGCATCATCAGACTCCCCACAAGGCATCATTCAAAATGTTGAGCATATAATAAATTATTTTTTTAAGTAGGCTCCACCCCCAGTGTGGGTTTGACTCACAACCCTAAAATCAAGAATCGTACACTCCACCGACTAAGCAAGCTAGGCAGCCCAAGCATGTGATTAATTTTTAAACATGTGAAAAAGCAGACCCCATCGTATCCTAAATGTTAGAATTATCACATAAGAACTTCAAAGCATATGAGTGTATGAGTCTGTGTATTTAAGAGATACAGAACAGTCCATCCAAAAGCAACAGAGTACACATTCTTCTCAAGCACACGTGGACTATTTCTCAGGATAGATAATACATTAGGGCATAAAATAAGCATTAAAAAATTACAGAAGATTAAAATCATATGAACCTGGGGCACCTTGCTGGATCAGTTGGTAGAGCATGTGACTTTTGATCTTGGGGTTATGAGTTCAAGCCCCACGGTGGGTGTCAAAATTACTTAAAAATAAAATCTTAAAAAAAAATCGTATCAAGCATATTTCCTCACCACAGTGGTATGAATCTAGAAAAACAAAACTGAAAAATTCACAGGTATGTGGAGTTTAAAAAACATGCTACTGAACAACCAATGAGTCAAAGAAGAAATCAAAAAAGAAAAAATACCTTGAGAGAAATGAAAATGGAAACACAACATACCAACACTTATGGGATGCAGGAAAAGCAGTTCAAAGAGGAAAGTTAAAACAATAAATGCCTAGATGAAGAAATAAAAATCTCAAACAACCTAACTTTATGCCTCAAGGAACTAGAAAAAGAACAAATGAAGCCCAAAGTTAGGACAAGCAGGGAAATAACAAATACCAGGGTCAAAATAAATGAAACAGAAACTAAAAAGACAATAGAAAAGGTCAATGACGGGCGCCTGGGTGGCTCAGTCGTTAAGCGTCTGCCTTCGGCTCAGGTCATGATCCCAGGGTCCTGGGATCAAGCCCAACATAGGGCTCTCTGCTCCGCGGGAAGCCTGCTTCTCCCTCTCCCACTCTTCCCTGCTTGTGTTCCCTCTCTCGCTGTGTCTCTCTCTGTCAAATAAATAAATAAAATCTTAAAAAAAAAAAAAGAAAAGGTCAATGAAGAGCTTGTTTGTTGAAAGATAAGCAAAATTGACAAACCTTTAGCTAGACTCACCAAGAAAAAAGACAGGACTCAAAATCAGAAATGAAGTAGACATTATAAGTGATACCATAGAAATATAAGAGATCACCAGAGACCATAATGGACAATTATACACCAAAAAAATTGGACAACCTATGGGGCCCCTGGGTGGCTCAGTTGGTTAAGCATCTGCCTTTGGCTCAGGTCATGATCTCACGGTCCTGGGATCTAGCCCTGCATCGGGCTCCCTGCTCACTGGGGAGCCTGCTTCTCCCTCTCACTCTCCCCCTGTGCACAGGCACTCTCTCAAAAATATAAAATCTTCAAATAAAATTGGACAACCTAGAAGATATGGTTAAATTCCTAAAAACATACAACATACCAAGACTCAATCATGAAGAAATAGAAAATCCAAACAGACCAATTGCTAAGATTGAATCACTAATTAAAACTCTCTCAGGGTGCCTGGGTGGCTTAGTCAGTTAAGCACCTGCCTTCAGCTCAGGTAATGATCCCAGAGTCCTGGGATTGAGCCCCACATCGGGCTCCCTGCTCAGCAGAGAGTCTGCTTATCCCTCTCCCTCTGCCTCTCCCCCTCCTGGTTGCTCTCTCTCTCTCAAGTATATAAATAAAAATCTTATAAATAAATAAATAAAAATAAATAAACAAACCTCTCTCAAAAGACAACATTCCTGGACATATGGCTTCCCTGGTGAATTCTATCAAACATTTAAAGAGGAACAAATACCAATCCTTCTCAACTATAAAATAGAAGAGGAGGGAACACTTCCAAATTCATTTTGTGAGGGCAGCATAATCCTAATACTAAAACCACACAAGGACACCACAAGAAAAGAAACTTAAAGGCCAATATCTCTGATGGACAAAGGTGTACATATTTGCAATAAAATCTTCGCAAACTGAATTGAACAGTACAATAAAAGGATCATATACCATAATCAAGTGGGATTTATTCCAGGGATGCAAGGATGGTTCCACATCCCCAAATCATTGTGATAGACATTAAAAAATGAAGGCTAAAAATCATATGATCATCTCAGTAGATGCAGAAAAAAGCATCTGGCAAAATTCAGCATCATTTATGATAAAAATGCTCAACAAAGTAGATATAGAGGGAATGTACCTTGACATAATAAAGGCCATATATGATAAGTCCACAGCTAACATCATCCTCAGTGGGGAAAAGCTTCAGCTTTTCCCGTAGGATCAGGAACAAAAGAAGGATGTCCACTCTCACCACTTTTATTCTACATGGTATTAGAAGTCCTAGTCCAAGCATTTGGCAAGAAAAAGAAATAAAAGGTACTCAAATAGGAAAGGCAGCAGAATTGTCACTATTTGAAGATGACATGATATTGTAGATTTTAAAAATCCCTAAAGACTCCACCCAAATTGTTAGAATAAATGAATTCAGGATAAAAATGAATATACAAAAATCTGTTGTGTTTTTACACATTAATTGTAAACTATAAAAGAAATTAAGAAAACCATCCCATTCACATTGGTATAAAAAATTCTAGTAACAGATTTAACCAATGAGGTAAAAGATCAGTACACTGGAAACTGTGACACTGATAAAAGAAATGGAAGAAGACACAGAATAAATGGAAAGATATTTTGTGCCCACAGTTTGAGAAAATTAATATTGTTAAAATGTCTATACCATCCAAAGCCATCTATAGATTCAATGCAATCCCTATCAAGATTCCTATGGCATTTTCACAGAAATGAAACAAACTATCCTAAAATTTCTGTAGAATGACAAAAGATCCTAAATAGCCAAAGCAATCTTGAGAAAAAACAAAGCTGGAGTCATCACACTTCCCGATTTCAAGCTGTATTACAAAGCTACAGTCATTAAAACAGCATGATGTTGGTATAAAAACAGACACATATAATGAAACAGAGTAGAGAGCCCAGGAATAAACCCATGCATAGATGGCCAATTAATTTCTAACAAAGGCACCAAGATACACAATCAAGAAAAGACAGTCTCTTCAATAAAGGGTGTTGGAAAAACTAGATAGACCCTCTCTTACAACAGCCACAAAAATGAACTCAAAATGAATTAAATAATTGAACATAAGAACTAAAACCAGAAATCCCAGAAGAAAACACAGGCAGTAAGCGGTCTTGTCAATGAACACTATGAAGAAAATCCTGTGGGAGTCTAAGCACTATGATTTATAAAATTGTATCAACAAAGTAAAAGGAAAGGAGCATGCGGTCAGAGGGTAAGATGCCTGGGCTATGAATGTGCCATATCTGTAGATGGTTAGGTAATCTATAATCCTACTGTTGTGATGCTTGATAACCTAAGATTCTTAAGGAGGGGGTACCTAGATGGCTCAGTCAGGTAAGCCTCCAACTCTTGATTTGGGCTCAGGTCATGATCTCAGGGTCATGAGATGGAGACCCTGGATGGGCTTGGGCTAGGCATGGAGCCTGCTTGAGATTCTCTATCCTTCTTCCTCGGCCCCTCCCCGCCCCACCCCCACACCCCCGCTTTCTCTCTCTGTCTCTCAAAACAAAAAATATATAAATACAAATAAAAGTAAAAACAAAATTCTTAAGGAGTAGTAGAGATGAAATATCTCTCACCTTGGGAATAAGGTATTCTCTGAACTTAATATCCTGAGTCACGGCATGTGGGAGACCGTTGGGGATGAGGTCGATGTATCTCTGGATCTCGTGAACCACAGCATCCGTGTAGGGCATACGGCTCCTGTCCTGCATGCAGGGGCTCCGATGTCTGCCAACCACACGGTGAATCTCTTCCTGGACTTTAGCTGGCAGGACAGGAATCAGAATTTATGTGAAATGGAAAGGTCTGACCTTTTTTGTTGTTGTTGTTGAAAGATTTTATTTATTTTAAAGCGAGAGAGTCAGAAGGGGGGGCAGAGGGAGGAAAAAAGTACCCCAAGCTGACTCCAAATTGAGTGCGGAGCCCGGCAGGAGACCCAGTCTCATGACCCCGAGATTATGACAAGAGCAGAAACCAAGAGTTGGACACTTAACTGACCGAGTCACCCAGGTGTCCCTTGATTTGATCTTAATCATGGTTCTATTGTGGAAGGAGATTGGGAGAGGGGGAAATCATATATAACTACTACCACAGGGAAAGAAAAAAAAAAGAAATTTGTTTCCTAGTCAAATTGGTATCTCATTAGAGACTTAAATATGTGTACATATAAAACATAATTGTACCATGAAATTCAACTCTGATTCTCTATTTTGAGTATTTTGTTTGATAAACCCAGGGATCTGGGGTCTTGAAAGCTCACTACAGACCATGCTGTTTGACCACTTTGTGTATGCCAGTTTTTGTTTTAAATATGTAAGTTCTGGGTGCCTGGGTGGCTCAGTCTGGTAAGTGTCTGCCTTGGACTCAGGTGATGATTCCGGAGTCTGGGGACTGAACCCCACATCAGGCTCCCAGCCACCCAGGCCCCATAAATAAAATATCTTTTAAAAATGTTAAGTTGCAGGGGCGCCTGGGTGGCTCAGTTGGTTAAGCGACTGCCTTCGGCTCAGGTCATGATCCGGGAGTCCCGGAATCAAGTCCCGCATCGGGCTCCCTGCTCGGTAGGGAGTCTGCTTCTCCCTCTGACCCTCCTCCCTCTCATGCTCTCTCTGTCTCTCATTCTCTCTCTCTCAAATAAATAAATAAAATCTTTAAAAAAATTAAAAATTAAAAATTAAAAAAATAAAAATGTTAAGTTGCAGGGGCGCCTGGGTGGCTCAGTCGGTTAAGCGTCTGCCTTCAGCTCAGGTCATGATCTCAGGGTCCTGGGATCGAGCCCCGCATAGGGCTCCCTGCTCGGCGGGAAGCCTGCTTCTCCCTCTCCCACTCCCCCTGCTTATGTTCCCTCTCGCTGTGTCTCTCTCTGTCAAATAAATAAATAAAATCTTTAAAAGAAAAATGTTAAGTTCCAAGAGGGTAAGAACTACCCAGTGCAATAAATGCTTAATAAATAGAACAACTGAATAAAATGTTTGACTCAGCACATAGGACCGAGAAGTTAACATTTATTTAGAATGCAAAACATGACAGGCATGCTGTACAATGTATTTCATTACTTTATAATTCCTCAAAATAGTTCTATGTGTTGGGTATTATTTTATGTGTCTTAAAAATGAGGAAACAGGTCCATAAAAGTAAATATCTTTCTTAAGGACACCCAGGTGTTATGTGGTCCTTCTTATTCCCAAACCCGCAATCTTAGCAACTGAATAAGTTCACTGAAAATAATTTGTGTTAGCGAATTATATTCATCCTTTATTGGCAAAATGTATCATGTAAATAATATGCAGTTTTGGTAGAACTATTCATTAGTTAAAACAAACATTTATTAACTTTCTCCTATGAGGGAAAGATTCTGTGAATGTTAGGAAGTATCATCTCTCCTAAACAGATGACAGACCAAGTAAGATATGCAGAGAGGTAGTCATGAGTCTGAGGTCACACAGCTACTTACTAGTAAAGTCAGAATCTGAAGCCACTGTAGTTTGTCCACTATAGCCAGGACCATGTTGCTACTTTGGTCAAACGGTGTTGATCTACTAGCTGAAGAATGTGTCTTTGTTAAGAGAGCATGTGATTAACTCTGTGGTTTGATAGCTGTCAGGAAGACTTAGGAATTTTAAAGAAGTTTTAAACTTCACCTTTTCAGGCTGAGAAGCTGGATTTTTATCTAGAAGAGAGTGATTATGTAAAGTGGTTAGGAACTGACTTATAAAGTCAGAATGTGTAGAGAATGGCCCAGTAAGGAATGAAAATGGGAAGAAAGAAAAGGAAAATATAAGTGGATATGATGCAAGAAAAAATGAACATGGAAGCAATGGGGAACCAAGACACAAAAAGGACTTTTGCCATGTACACAAGATTTACGGGTCTGGAGAAAAATGTCATATGGTGTTTGTGGTCATAATCAACATAGGTCTAATAAGAGGGAAGTTATTTGGCTGAAAGAGTCTGTGTCACGTGAAGGAAACACAGTGCCATTAGATCCCACAATGTGTGAGAGGAAAGGAATTTTGAAGCTGTGCTTCTAGATCCCACCATTTGGAAAGCACTTCTTACTTAGACTGGGAGGGCAGGAGGACCTCAAACAAAGAATAATCTAGTGCTGACATCATGGAGATAAGCTTCCTGAGATTTAATTGTATTAAAAGTGTTTCTATGTACCAAAGCACAGAACATGACCCAGTAGTGAAGGGAATATTCTCTTGGATGAGCACTCAAGGGAAAAAAGAGGAGGAAAAGTGGAAAGGTTGCATTTGCAAGAGAAATTATATTTGTGAGGAAGAATTTATATGCCCAAATGGGTATATTAGAAAAGAATGTATTTGTATGTAACTCTTTTTATTTAGGGACTGAGACTCTTTGATAAAGAAAGACTGTCATTTTTGTTGAGTCAATCCTTACACTGCAAATGCATTTCAGCAGAAATCTCCTCTGACAAAAATATATTTATCTGGACATGGAAGACATATCAAGTGATATCCTTTTAGAGAAAGCAGAAGGCCAATTCTTCCAGATCCTAAGACAACTGCTTATTATTGCATCTGTCCCAACGCAAATCAGGGACATTCCACCACAGCAGGGGAAACAGTGAGCTCTGCCCTTCAAATCTCTGCTGCTGTTTAAATATTTCATTATCTTTTTGTACTATAAACTAATTTGTATTTAATTTATCCAATGATGGGAAGATGTACGAATGAAGGAAATTTTTTCTGTGCACCGTCTGGGCAGGTGAAGAGTGGGATAGTTGTCAGTGTCACCTGCCAATTTCTACCTGGAATTGCACCCTGCCCAACACCTGTGACCATACCTGTGATCTCCGGGTACTTCAGCAGCACGAGGAATCCATATCTCAGGGTGGTGCTCGTTGTCTCTGTTCCTGCACCAAACATATCCCATACGGTAATGATCAAGTTGTCCATGGTAAATTCAGTCTGTTTATTGTGTTTTTCCTAGAAATGATGTGTTACAATTACTTGATAAATAAAAGAGCCTCAGAGGTAACTTAACTCAATATGACATTGTTATTTGGTGTGAGCACTACAGCTGAAGGTCAAGTTAGATAGTTGTGAGGGTTCTGTCCAACAGTTAAAATATAATCAGAGTTATAAAGTTCCAACAGGTCCTTTCTGATTCTTCACTTTCTCATTCCCCTCGAGTCCGTCAGTTGCTCTACCATTTCTTTGAAACATAATTTTTATCAAGTCCTCACTGCTATTCACTGTCAATTCCAGCATCTACTGTCTATTTTATAATGTCTAATTTTCTCATTCAAGCCTCCAGAACCACCCCCACACACACAAAATGCATCACTATTCCCACTCATCAGTCATTATACCCACGACAGTTCCTCCATTACAATCAAGAGTACCTCTCAGAAATTCCACCCTCTTGATCACTTGCACTTCTCATTCCCTGGGCCTACTTTGTTGTCTCTTCATCTAAGCTACAGTTTCTTCAAAATCTACCTCATCTGTGAAGATTTCCTAGTGCCTTTGCAAAGGTTAGCCTTTGTAGATTCCTGTCTGTTCCTGTGTCCCCTCATTTGTTACATCTTCCCGTTGCTGAACTTTTTTGAAGAAGGATTATATGCTGTGTATCATTAACCTTGAATGTGTATGAGTGTATATTACAATCTGCCACCAAATAAAGAACCAGCTTTATTTAACACAATAAATGTAAAACCCGCAAAGTCATTTTCAGTGAGAATTTAGAAATATCTCAAGATACCCAATATGGTTTGCATAAACAAGAGGTTAGACAAGCAATTAATACATATTTCGGAACGACCATTTGTTTTAATATCCCAGTTTCACTGGGAAGAACAAAGCTAATCCATGAATCACACCACCCACAAAGATAAAGGGTCCCATTATACCTTTTCTATTTTGATCAGGAAGTAGTCAATAAAGTCCCGAGGGTTATTGAAGTCCAGGGATTCTTGGTGTTCTTGTATTTTTTCCATAATAAACTCAAATTGTTTAGCAATATTTTTAAATAACACGTGATGGCTTCCTGGAAGGTAATGTATTAAAAGAGGGAAAGCATTGTAGAGCTGAAAGAGGAAAGAATCATTCATTAATTCACTCAGCAAAGTTTTACGGGCCCATGTTATGTATCAGACACTTAGTTATATTCTGAGTAGATAAAGGTGAGTAAGACATGCTTCGTGCACTAGAACACACTTGGAATTTGAAGGGGAGAGAACTGACAAGATGTCTGGAGTTACAGTATGCACAAGTCACAAAGTAATTTCAAAACCATTTAAATTTATTTCCTAGCCATAACTCTATGAAGGAATCCAGGAGCATACCATCTTTTCCCAAAGGAGAATATTGAGGTTCAGAAAGGTCAGTCAACCATTGTAAGACATCAGTCTAGTAATAGAGCTAGAACGTAGTGTTCATCCCAGTTTACCTACACATTTTTCTACGGAGTCACCTAAAAAGTTTTTTTGTAATGAAGAAACTACATCAGAAAAATTAAAGAAATGCCCACATTACTTAGCTTATTTAGGGATTTTATACCCTCAGGAATATGCACATTGCCCTTTTACATCTGCCCAAGGCCAGTCCTAGAGTTTACTGACTCTACTTTAGACAGCACCTCATGACTTAATGCCCTTGGTAGGCAATGACGCAATTTTCAGGCCAGTAGTTTGTATCAAACTACAGAGAGAACAGAGAAATCTAGACTCTAGGGCTCGCTCACTCCTTGTCTTGGCTAGGATTTGTCTTTGGAAAATACGCTTAATATCTCTGGGTGATAGTTTCCTGTTCCAAAAAATGAGTAAACTCCTTGTTCTCTAGAGTCCTTTCCAGGTGGAACACATCATGACCTTATGGTCCACAGATAATTTAAGTTCTTAATGATCATACAACATAGGTTTTCTGACAGCATCCTGTAGTAAGAAATACATT
Organism: Leptonychotes weddellii; assembly: GCF_054177405.1. Lineage (NCBI taxonomy): Eukaryota > Metazoa > Chordata > Mammalia > Carnivora > Phocidae > Leptonychotes > Leptonychotes weddellii. Next base: position 29,650,398 of record NC_138374.1, on the reverse strand, counting down.
TTACATCATCACCCTCTTCATCTATGGATATAAAATGGTTTCTCAAAAAAACACCTTCCTATCATTGATGCACTCTACCACATTTCTCTATTACTGTATTTCATGGTTTTTAAAATAAGCTTTTAAAGATTTATTATAGAGAGAGGGAGAGAGAGGTGAGTGAGAACAGTGGGGAGGGGAAGAGGGAGAGGGTGAGAGAGAATCTCAAGCAGATTCCCTGCTGAGCAGGGACCCTGATGAGGGGCTCGATCCCACGCCCCTGAGATCATGACCTGAGCTGAAATCACCAGTCGTATGAGTGGTGTATGAGCCATCCAGGCACCCCACTATATTTCATGTTTTAAACTTCATTTCAATACATTAAATTGATTTGATAACTCACTAATTGGTTGCAAATGATAGTTTGATAAACATAACTGTAGCCACTTGGAAACAGGACAAAGGGATGAGGTAAGCATGAGCAATAGATTAGTTAGAAAATTATTTCCCATTTAAGGGAACCTTGACCTTACCTGTATCCAGGAGGTGCTTGAAATTAGGAAGTTTTCCTGAAAATATTCTATCAAGGTTAAGAATGTTTTATCATCATACTCAAAACGATTCTGGAAAATAATGGAGCAGATGACATTGCAGGGAGCACAGCCCAGAAGGAACGCAGGATCACAGGGAGATGCTAAAACAAAGAAGTTAAAAGTTAGAGCACAATTTTCATATAAATCTTAAGCTGACTGTTTAAAATGATTCAGAAGAGTTGACTGCTGGGAGTCTTTTAAGTATAGGAAATCCCTGGACATGTCATCATCACTGTAAACTCAACATGCCTATAATTTATTGTTTCCCCAAATGAAGCTATCTAATCCAGTCCATTTATTAATTTTCCCCACATATCCTATTTACATTATTCTCCAAATAAGAGCCACAAGATAATTCACAAGAAGGAGGTCACATAAAAATATCTTGAAAGGTGTAAAGTTTAGCTCTCAGTGTGAATATTTCTTCACAATGTCCGTAGGAAGCTGAACAACTTAATAAAAATTTCAGGAGACCGGAGAGACTCGAAACCATTATTTTAGAAAACGTAATTGAAAAGTTGGGTGTGCTTTTCTTGTAGAAGAGAACGATAATGAGAGCAATTGGAGTTCCATTTGGATATTTGAAAAAATATATTTAGTAATGGAACCAGGCTTCCTATATATAATATAAAGCATGGCTCCATGTTTTGATGTTCGGTTGCAGACAACTTTTGAACCTCACCTTTTCTTCTTCAGTTCACATCTGGGCAAGCTGATAAAAAAGCTCAAGTGCTCCCTCCTTTGGAAGCAGGACATTTAAACTATACAAGCATTGACTTGCACACAGGAACTCGTTCTCTACCCTATCCCTTAGCCACCATAAACACATCAAGCCTGTACCTTTCCCTGATCTCTCAAACTGGGATTTTGTTTTTGTTTGTTGTATATATTTTTTAAGATTTTTAAAATTTATTTTTTAATTTTTATTTATTTGACAGAGACAGAGCAAGAGAGGAAACACAAGCAGGGGGAGAGGGAGAGGGAGAAGCAGGCTCCCTGCTCAGCAGGGAGCCCGATGTGGGACTTAATCCCAGGACCCTGGCATCATGACCTGAGCCGAAGGCAGACTCTTAATGACTGAGCCACCTAGGCGCCCCTGTTTTTTTTTTTTTTAAGATTTTATTTGTTTGAGAGAGGGAGAGAGGAGCAGGGTGAGGGGCAGAGAGAGAGGTACAAGCAGACTCCTCGCTGAGCAGGGAGCTCGACACAGGGCTCCATCCCAGGACCCTGGGATCATGACCTGAGCCAAAGGCAGAAGCTTAACCAATTGAGCCACTCAGGCACACTCAAGCTGTTTCTTAATCTGCTTAGGAACCAGTGCCCCACCCCCACCCTCCACAGAAAGCCTCATTTTGTGAGTCACAGACTTTTTACATCCAAATGGAGTGTGTGTGGTACGAATACTCTCAACATCGAAACCAAAGTTGGGGTGGGAGGTACATCTTGTCTCTGTCACCTGACTGTTAAATCACTCTAACTCCAAAAGGAAAAAAAAAAAATTAGCGGGGATCAAAAAGTAGAAGTTATAAGGAAAAATGTTCTGCTCAACATGTAAAAGAACCTTTCAATAGTCAGAATTACCCAGTGGTGAAATGGGTTACCCAAGAGTCTGGGGTCCCATAGCTTGGTGGGATTAGGCAGAATCTGGGTGAGAGTAGGTCAGGAGCATCCAAATAATGGATACTGTAGTAGTCTGTTAATAATTTTTTTAAAAGATTTTATTTATTTATTTGACAGAGACACAGCAAGAGAGGGAACACAAGCAGGGGGAGTGGGAGAGGAAGAAGCAGGCACCCTGCTGAGCAGAGAGCCCTATGTGGGACTCCATCCCAGGACACTGGGATCATGACCTGAGCTGAAGGCAGATGCTTAATGAATGAGCCACCCAGATGCCCCAATAATGTTCTTGCTAAACAAAAATTAAACATGTGAAAGTATTTAATATATTAAATTGAAAGTTTACAAAACTATATACATTTGTATCCCTTCTTCTGCCAGGTCTCCCACCCATTCCTCTGTAATAATATACATCAAAAGTCCAAATGATATTCATTGACACTCTACTGTCACAACTTATTCCAAGGAAGAAACAAGAATCATGCAAATATTTGTAATAATTACATTTTTTATATTAATAGCAGCAAAAGAAAAAAGAGGTGAGGACAAGCTATCTGGACAATACATAACATGGGTTAAAAAACACAATGGCAGGGGCGGCTGGGTGGCTCAGTCAGTTAAGCGTCTGACTCTTGGTTTCAGCTCAGGTCATGGTCTCAGGGTCGTGAGATCAAGCCCTGCATCAGCCTCCATGTTGAGTGTGGAGTCTGCTTAAGATTCTTTCTCTCTCTCCCTCTGCCTCTCCCCACCACTCTCTCTCTCTCAAATATATATATGTGTATATGTATATATATGAAACACAATGGAAATTCACCATATATAAAATAGCATTATTTAGTTGTAAAATATTTAAATATCGAGGTTCAAAAAACCACATATATCTGATGATCCTGATCTTACTCCTTTCCTGCCAAGTCTCCTGCCCACCCCTTCTCTTCCACCTCCCCTCCCAGTCCTGCATGTGCATACACAGAGCCAACTCGTGCTACTGAAGCTCCCTCCATTCATAACCATACTCCTCCAGGTGAGCCATAATGCAGCTCTAAGCACTGAGAAGGGTTTGGTGTGAATCCTACCACTGAAGCACCGTGCTCCCCCCAACCCCCAGTTTTACTAATATAAGATTGACAGCACTGTGTAAGTTTAAAGTGCCCAGCATAATGACTTTACACACATTTATACTGAAATGTCTGTGATGTTCTTAAGAAGTTACTAGGGACATTACTTCATTTTTCAAGGTATTATGGCCAAAACTACTAGTTCATTACCAAAATCCATGTTCTCCCCATTTTCCTCTGCACACAGATAACCACATTTCCCAGTGCCCCTTAGAGTTGGTGTGGCCCTGAGATGGAGTTAGAGCCCATGGAATATGAAAGAAGTTTGGTGTGCCATTGACATACCTGGCTTACTGAAAACACAATTTGTTCTTTTCTTTGTTCTTTGCTCCTTCTGCTACCATGCAAAAAGATGAATTACGAGTGACACAGGAAGCCACGTGTTGAAGAAAGACATCAGGGTTCCTATCAACCTAGAGCCTGAGAAGGCTGTTATGCCAACCACTTCACCTCTTATTACTGTTACATGAGCAAAAAAGCAACTTCTATTGTGCTTGAGCCATCAGGTCTCGCTGTAGCCTATCTGAAACAGCATATAGTCTTCCCAGACTAGTACTGTTAATTACATAAAGAAAGACACACCATTGGTTTTTTTTAATGCTTCCACCAGACACAAGGCTTCCTCTTGAATTCTGTCTTCAATAGTCTTCTTTCCCATCCCCATTTTCCGCAAAATCGTGATGGAAAAATGTCGGGTTAGCTTCCATCTTTCTCCATTGCTGAAAATAATTCCTATCAGAAAGAGAGAGGAATGACCTCCATTACGATGAATTCCAGCTGAGAGTCTTTATCTCAGAAAATGATAATCACACTTAAGCAGGGATGTAAATAGAGTGGTGTCAGCCACAGGAATTTCCAGTGAGCCCTGCTTCACCCACCTCCTGTTAACCCAGCCTAGTATCTGTCAAGACTCTGGGTTTGACATATTACCCAACTCTTCTTCATCTGTTAGCTCCTTCAAACCTCAGGATAACTCTGTGAACCAAGTGTTTTGTCCCCATTTTACTGATGATCATGGAGGCCAAATGCTTGCTCTGTGATCACAATGGTAATAAATCATGGTGAGTCCAAGTGTAGGTGACATTTTCAGGGCTGGTTTTTGTACACTGTGAATGAATTGTGGGAGAGGCAACAAACGGAGTCAATTCTCAAGAGAAGGAGAGAGCACTTGTGCACTGGAAAGAAGTTCATGAAAATCTATTCCTCATTTTCCCATTTCCCCTCTGTTTGTTAAATCTTTTCCATGAAATATGGTCTTAACACCAAGGAAGTTCAATCAGACTTCCGGAGCCAGGACAAGATTAGGAGAAAAAGTAATTTTCAGGAAACTTGTCCATAAAGATTTTAAAGAATGATGTAGAGGAGGAAGTGGCCCCATTCAGGCCTTATCTCTTTTTGCAGAAACCCAGCGACCCACCAGAGGACTGGACAGCTTTAGGCCAGCTCCAAAACAAAGGGAAAACAGTTCAAGTACTTTAGTTTAAAAAGCTTTTTCTAGGATCACTTGCAATCCATATGTACTCATCATGGGTTTGTCCGTAATCATCTTCTCAGAGCATATTTGTGCTTTATGCTTTGTATTCCATTGGATTCAAATATTTCTTGTAGTTTTTTTTAGAAGGGTAAAAGATTGAAGGCAAGGCTGGAAATATTTCAAACCTATGTTGGCTCCATGCACACTATGGGACTTTCCTAAAATAGTCTCTTGGCAACCATGACTCAGGCCAGAAAGCAAAATGTTTGGTGACTAGGACAATTGAGTCATTTTCCTCCCTTCTCTTTTCTCTCAGTCTCTTATTATCTTAACTGAAGTAACACTATCTTACCTGACCATAACTTAAAGTGGACACAAATTCATAGAATGTTAACAGTTAGATGATTTGCTTTCATTGCATCTAGTGTTTCACGAAGACATTGTGTGTCCCCTTCATTATCTACAATATGGATTAATGATCCTTTATAGAAAAATGTTGGAATTATGCTGTTTTCTCTAAATAAATTTCTCTAAATACTTACAATTTCTCTGTCCCTTAGCCTGTTTGGAGTCTTTGCAACTTACACACCCACATACATTCTCCAAATTGAGACATACCGAATCCCCGGCTGGTCCAGTCCACCACTGGGAAAGGGCCTCTGCCAGAAAACGCCTCACCCCGATCAATCAGAGCTTCCTTCACCGCTTCATATCCATATAACACCACAGTGGGCTTCATGCCAAAATACACAGTGAACACAGGGCCGTAACTCTCTGCTAGCTGGGAAAGGAACAGGAGGTACAAGAGTAGTAGAATTTCAAAACTAGGAATGTAGATAAGTGAGGTAAATAGTTTTAATCTTACCAAAGAGACATTTTAATATTCACTCACCCAGTGTAAAAGATTTCAACTTCTAGAACTGGTAACTTAATAAATCATATTAAGTAGTAATTACCATTATATTGTTAGTAACCCTGCTACTATTATCATCATCAACAGTTTATCATTTATTCAGTTCCTACTACGTGACACGGAGTGTATTATGGATTTTATTCATATTATTTTATTAACTTTTATCTGCCAAACCTATAATTGCACCAAATTTTTCCTTCCTTCCTATAGTTATAATAAATGATGTATTTCTCGGGACGCCTGGGTGGCTCAGTCGGTTAGGCGACTGCCTTCGGCTCAGGTCATGATCCCGGAGTCCTGGGATCGAGTCCCGCATCGGGCTCCCTGCTCGGCAGGGCGTCTGCTTCTCCCTCTGACCCTCCCCCCTCTCATGCTCTCTCTCTCTCAAAGAAATAAATAAAAATATTTAAAAATAAATAAATAAATAAATAAATGATGTGTTTCTCATCCTGTTTAAGGGATGTTCTTTCTCTTGCCCTCTGTGTAGATTCTCACAATCATCCCTCATTATCCACCCCCCCACATCTTTTTAGCACCAGAGATCTCGAGATTTTAGTAATACATAGGAACCTGGCAATATAGTCACTGACATTTCCCAGCTTCCCTGTGTGGCCATGTGACTAAGTTCGCATGAACTGCTATTAACAGAAATGATGTGTGCAAATCCTACATGACTGCATAAATGGTAAATGCATGCCCTCCATCCCTTCCCCTACCCATGGAATGAAATGACAGCATGGAGATAGCCCCACTGTGTCCCTGCATAGGAGAACAATAGCCTAGGCACCAAGGATGATAAACTACAAGACTGAGAAAAGCTGGTTCTCTGGATGACCTCAAGGAAGACAGGCAGCCCAATAGCACTCACCTCTATATCATTCTGTAAGACAGAAATAAGCTCCTGTCTTCTTTAAGCCATTATGTTATTGGGATCTTTCTGTGATGGCCAATTATTTGGTATTCTAAACGATGTAGGACCTACACACTTTCAACTTATCCAAGGTTTGAGTCCACCTGCTACCTTACAATTCATTCTCCATAAAGCAACCAGAGTGATCTTTTCACAAGGCAAATGCTAACATGAGAGTCCTTTTTAAGCACATTAATGGCATCACATTGCTCTTAGGCTAAGATCAATATATTTTTTCTTAAGTAGGCTCCAAGCCCAGCATGGAGCCCAACACAAGGCATGAACTCACAACCTGAGATCAAGACCTGAGCTGAGATCAAAAGTCGGGTGTTTAGACAACTGAGCTACCCAGGCACCCCTAAAAACCAATATTCTTTTTTTTTTTTTTTAAGATTTTATTTATTTATTTGACAGACAGACACAGCGAGAGAGGGAATACAGGTGAGGGAGAGGGAGAACCAGGCTTCCCGCTGAGCAGGGAGCCCGACATGGGGCCCGATCCCAGGACACTGAGATCATGACCTGAGCCGAAGGCAGACGCTCAACGACTGAGCCACCCAGGTGCCCCAAAACCAATATTCTTTTTTTTTTTTTTTTAAGATTTTTTTTTATTTATTTGAGAGAGAGAATGAGAGAGAGAGAGCACATGAGAGGGGGGAGGGTTAGAGGGAGAAGCAGACTCCCCGCCGAGCAGGGAGCCCGATGCGGGACTCGATCCCGGGACTCCAGGATCATGACCTCAGCCGAAGGCAGTCGCTTAACCAACTGAGCCACCCAGGCGCCCCCAAAACCAATATTCTTAAAAGCCTTGAAAGACCTGCATGCTCTGGCCCCTACTTACTTCTCCAATCTCATCCCACACCATGTTTTTATTTACTCTCTGGTCTATAAGCAAATTGGTCCTTTCAGAGACACCAGCAAGTAATTCTCCTCCAGACTGAAACAGCCTGGAACAAACTTATATCTGTATTTTGTGTGCTTAATACTTGATCATTCTTTAGATCTCAGCTCCAGCTGCACTTCCTCGGAGAACTCTTTGTTGACTGTTCCTCCCATCCCTGCTCCTCCAAGCTGCATGTCCTTTTGCTACTGTGCCCCTGTTACATGGTTTATAATCATACACTCATTTGCATGATTACTTTACAAATACATGCCCTGCCCTCTAGACTATAAATTCCATAATGCTTGGGTCTTTTTTTTTTTTTTTTCATTCACCATTGAAAAGCCCCAGCATCTAACAGAGTGCCTAATACAAAGTAGGCATTCAGTAACTTGATCAATATATGATATACTCAAGGACCATGTGCAAAATACAATTATTATTCACATTTTAAAGAAATGGAAATTAAGGCTCAGAGAGATTTTTTTAAATTTGCCCAATGCTGTGAGTTTACAAGTGGACGAGCTGGGGTGCTGACAAAACCTCTTTGAATCCATAGCCCCAAACACAGAAAGGAGCTTCCAGAGGCTGTGTTCTGGTCACTAGCTGTCTCAGGGAAGACAGATTTCAGACAATTCCTTCAAGATTTAGAGAGCTATTGCTATTTAAATAGCTAGAAATAGAGTAGTTATTCACTCACTCATCGAGCAAATATAATAGAAACTGAGAAGTATGGAATCTTGAGTTATTTCCTAGACTTAAATCAATGTTAGCTTTTAGGAGACTTTTAGTATTGTGACGCTGTAAGTCATTAGAACTTTTATGTTTTTTTTAATTGAAAGCAGTTTCATTGCCATTAGGGTTTAGCAAAGAATAATTACTAAAAAGGAAACCTGGTCACAATATGGACAGGGAATTCCTTCTTTTGGCAATTTCAACAATCATCTCATGGATCTCATTCCCTTCTGGCAGACTTCCAGCTTAAAGTCATGTCTGGGTATCCAAGGGACCCTTCCCGTTCAAACCACTTCCTTAAAGTATGGCATCTGGGACCATATTTTATTTAGATATAGCGCTGTAACTGCAAACAATTGGAAGGAATGTAATCATACTTGCCTTGCTTAGGGATTTGTTGATGTTCTTAATATTTATCTGTAGAACGTTTCCAATGATTGGGAGGGGAGTGGGGCCAGGCGGCAGCTTCCCTTTGGCACGGTTACAATTCCACAGAAAGAAAGGAATCAAACAAGAAAGACATATCACCAGAACTATGAAGAGATCCATTGCTGTGCTTTCTCTAAATGCAGCTGAAAGCTTGGAATCCAAGAACTTTATAAATACTAAGTGCAAGCTGATCATCAATCCTGTTTTGAACTTTTGGATAAATAATCGTTTTATCTTCAGTGGACTCTGACCCACTGGTAAAGATTAAAATAAAACCAGTCACCTCAGTATTGGTAAGTATCTAGGTTTTCAGTGGCAATCCCAACTAAAAAAATAACGCTTCTTCAGAGATGGTCATATTTTAATTGTAAAATTGAAAGCCATCAGATTTTCAAAGAGCTGGAATTCATGATCTTGACCACTGATGAAAGAGAATATCTCATGTCAAAATTTATCATTATGTGAGCAGAAAAAAGAAGCACTCTCTCAGTGCCTTTTCCCAGAAAATCCAAGAAAAGGCCAGAATTAAGAGAAAGAAAGGAGGAGGCAGGGTAAAAAAGGATATGGGGAGCTAGTCACCCCTAGAGCAAAGAAGAGATAAGCCAAATCTCTTGACAAAGCCTTTTCCATGTCAGGAGTTCTGACACAATTAACTGCCAAGGGGGATGCAGGATCAACAGACAGTTGATAAGAGCCAGGAATCTACCAAATCAAGGAGGGAAATCACTCAACAGTGGAAAGTCCCTTGGCTGCATATCACCCATCCTTCCCCCCTGCACATCCATTTCCAGTGAGGGTCCTATAACCAGAGCCTACATTGCTTGTTCTCAATATACTCAATATACTCCAGCATTCAATACTATGAATATTTGAAAGTATCTAGGAACTCACAGATATGAACAAAATTTCAAGACTCAAAGATATTTGAGGGGGAATCCTTTTACACTGCTGGTGGGAATGCAGCTGGTGCAGCCACTCTGGAAAACAGTATGGAGGTTCCTCAAAAGTTGAAAATAGAGCTACCGTATGACCCAGCAATTTCATTACTGGGTATTTACCCCAAAGATACAAATGTAGTGATCTGAAGGGGTATGTGCACCCCGATGTTTATAGCAGCAATGTCCACAATAGCCAAACTATGGAATGAGCCCAGATGTCCATTGACAGATGAATGTATAAAGAAGATGTGGTATATATACACAATAGAATACTACTCAGTCATCAAAAAAATGAAATCTTGTCACTTGCAATGACGTGGATGGAAGTAGAGGGTATGATGCTAAGCGAAATAAGTCAATCAGAGAAAGATAATTATCATATGATCTTACTCATATGTGGAATTCAAGAAACAAACAGAGGATCATAGGTGAAGAGAGGAAAAATAAAACAAGACAAAGTCAGAGAGGGAGACAAACTATAAGAGACTCTTAATCATAGGAAACAAACTGAGGGTTGCTGGAGGGGAGGGAGGTGAGAGGATGGGGTAACTGGCGGATAGAAATTAAGGAGGGCACTTAATGTAATGAGTACTGGGTATTATATATGACTGATGAATCACTGAGCTCTACCTCTGAAACCAATATTACATGTTAATTAACTGAATTTAAATTTTAAAAAAATGGAGAAAAAGATATTTGAGGAAATCCAACGAGGCATAACATAGCACTTAAAAATCAGAACACTAACCCCTGAAGAAGCTAACATCAAGAAAATAGAGAAAATGTTAAAATAAGTTTAACATCGGAGATATAAAAACTGTGCCTTCAGAGAGGTGTTAATATGGTGGAGCAGTAAAGGGACCCTAAGCTTGCCTCATCCCTCAAACACAGCTAGATCAACATCGAATCATTTTCAACAACTACGAAATTGATCTGAGGATAAAGAAAACAATGTGCACAGTTGGAGGGAGAGAACGTGGCAGATGTGAGGCTTATCTTAACAAACAAATCAAAGCACCCTAGTTAAAAGTCCAAACACTCCTCACTGCCAGCAAGGGGGAACTCTGTAGAGCATTGACCTTTAGGAAGGTACAGCCAAAACATGACAGCAGAGTGCACACAGCATACACCAGAAAGACTTCCTGAAACTCCAGGCCCTGGACAGTGTATGACCCTTTCTCAATATAGTATTACTCTCAGGAGCAGGAAACCCAATAAGTTTTCATAATACACAAAAGACAGAAACTTAGACATGATGACAAGACAGAGGAATTCTCCCCAAAAGAAAGATCAAGAAAAAAATCTCAGCCAGGGATTTGCTCACAACAGATAGAAGCAATATATCTGAACAAGAATTTAGAACAACAGTCATAAAAATACTAGCTGGGCCTGAAAGAGCAGAAGATACCAGAGAAACACTGGCTGTAGAGATAAAAGACGTAAAAACTAGTCAGGCCAAAATAAAAAATGCTATAACCGAGATGCAAAACTGACTGGATATAATCACAATGAGGATGGAAGAAGCAGAGGATCAAATAGGTGATTTAGGCAGAAGATAAAATCATGGAAAATAATGAAGCTGAAAAGAAGAGGGAAAGAAAACCATGAGATCACAATATAGACTTAAGGAACTTAGGGATTCCACAGAGCGCAATAATATCCATACCATAGGAATCCCAGAAGAAGAATGGGATAAGGGGCAAAAGGTTTATTTGAACAAATTATAGCTGAGAACTTCCCTAACCTGGGAAAGGAAGCAGGCATTCAAGTCCAAGAGGCACAGAGAACTCCCCCCAAATTCAACAAAAATAGGTCAACACAGGGGAGCCAGGGTGGCTCAATCAGTTAAGCGTCTGCCTTTGGCTCAGTCATGATCTTGGAGTCCTGGATTGGAGCACCACGTTGGGCTCCTTGCTCAGTGGGGCGTCTGCTTCTCCCTCTCTCTCTGCTCCTCCCCCCTGCCCCCCCAGCTTATGCTGTCTCTTTCTCAAATTAAAAAAAAAAAAAAATCTTAAAAAAAAAACAACAGGTCAACATCAAGACATATCAGAGTGAAACTTGCAAAATACAAAGATAAAGAGAATTCTGAAAGCAGCTAGGGACAAAAGTCCTTAACCTATAAGGGTAGTAGATACATAAGGTTAGCAGCAGATCTATCCATAGAAACTTGGAAGGTCAGAAAAAAGTGGCATGATATATTCAATGTGCTAAATGGGAAAAATATGTAGTCAAGAATACTTTATCCAAAGAAGATATGGTGTGTGTGTACACACACGTACACACACACACACACACACACAATGGAATATTATGCAGCCATCAAAAAATGAAATCTTGCCATTTGCAACGACGTGGATGGAACTAGAGGGTATGATGCTAAGTGAAATAATTCAATCAGAGAAAGAATCATATGATCTGACTGTTATGTGGAATTATGCCCCCAACTTGAGAGCAACCAAATATATAAAACAATTACTACCAACCTAAAGAAACTCATAGATAATAATACAATAATAGTAGGGGACTTTAACACCCCCTTCACTGCAATGGGCCGATCATCTAAGTAGATCAACAAGGAAACAAGGGCTTTGAATGACACACTGGACCAGACGGACTTACCAGATATGTTCAGAGCATTTCATCCTAAAGCAGCAGAATACACATTCTTTTTTAGTGCACATGGAACATTCTCCAGAATAGATCACACGCTGGGTCACAAATCAGGCCTCAACCAGTACAAAAAGACTGAGGTCATACCATGCACATTTTTGGACCACAATCTTATGAAACTTGGAGTCAACCACAAGAAACAATTTGGGAGCCCCACTCCCAGTCCCCACGGCAGAGGCCACAGAGCCATCATTGTTTCTGCTGTCTCAGAAAGAAGGAGCCAGAAGCTGACTGTCAGCACAAATGAAGCCCCAGTATGGAGAGAGAATGAAGGCTCCTATGCCCAGAGTAGGCTGCAAGCTGGGGGCAGGAAAAGGGAAGTTTTGAGTCATTCCATCTTTAGAACAAAGGGGAAACTGGACCTTTTTCTATTGCTATGGTTCTCTAAGGTCCTTTACTACTACTGAGCTCCAAGGGGATATGCAAACACAAACAATTAATAAATCAGGAGAACTCTACCCTGGCTGGAGAAGAGCGTAACAAACAGGAAGATAGGTCAGTGAATCGTTTGTAGGAAGACAATGCTAGGAACTTCAGCTCTTCACACGGCTGCCAGCCCTACAGAGGACAACACAGTAAGAACTAAGACAGCCACTCCAGACTGGTACAGCTGGGGAATCTTCAGGCCTTTCCCTAGGTCCCACATCAAGTGTCAGATTCCATTCCAGATAGGATACATGAGAGGGCAGAGAAGTGCAAATTTGGCTGTGTAGATCAGTGATGGCCCCAGACACAGGAACTTCACACGTTCCGAATGAATCTCAAAGTTCCCAGGGACCAACAGGGCTGACAAGCCAAAAAGAGACCCCTACACCCAAGGCACACCAGTAACCTGGTGGCAAACAGACATCACTATGGGAAGAGACCAACTGTAGATAGTGATATGGGGAGACAGAGGATGGCTTAAACAGTATTCTTATTCCTGAACCTCTCCATCTCTTCTTTGGCTGTAGTTCCCAAAGGGATAGCATTTCTGACACAGAGCTGAGGATTAAGGTGGGCACGGAGGCAATGATGGCCAACATATCTCAACAAGAACACAGCCATCCTGAGTTCCGGCCTGGATGGAAGTAAAGCTTTTTGAGTCTATATAATTGATAATATGGTAGAAAAGCTTAAAGAAATTAAGTTGGTTTTCATTTTAAAAAGGGGGCTAAAATTCTAGATGTTTTCAACAAAATAGGTATAGAATGAAGTGAGTTGTCAGCATTCTGAGAGCTGTGTGTCTTACGCTCACAGTCAAGTTATATGTGGATTTTTGGCTACACAGGGGTTGTCCCCCGCTTGCCCCTGCATTGTTCAGGAGTCAAACTATATGACTTATGAACTCTACAATGGAAAGTATTTCAACTAAATTACATTTTACAAACACCTGTTGAGTAAATATGATGTATCTTGCAATCTCACCATGACACTAAAAAACTTGTTTAAATAGTTACTGAGTTGACAATTTCATAGTGGGTAAATACAAAGGGGAGTTCAGAGAAGTCTGTCCCTTCGCAATCTTTAGAACTCTCCCCCTCCTTCTCCCTCAGCACAGCATGAACCCATGGGGGCACATGCTGACATGCTGCAGCTGCTTGTCGACCCATATCAGGCCCTGTCTTGTCACCAGTCTACACCACCATGTACACTTGCACACCCCTGGCCTAACCCTCATCACTGACCTTCACTGCAGTGCACACACCTGCTAGGAGAGTGTGCAGCCCTGGGAGAGCACACCAACAGAAACAGAGAGTAGAATGGTCTTTGCCAGAGCCTTGGGGGAAGAGGAAATAAGGAGTTGCTATTCAGTGGGAGAAGAGTTTCTGTCGTGTAAGATGGAAAGTTCTAGAGATCTGCTGTACAACATTGTGACTATAGTTAACAATACTGTATTGTGCACCTAAAAATTTGAGGGGAAAGATCTCATATTAAGTGTTCTTACCACAACATAGGAAGGAGGGAAGGAAGGAAGCAGGAGGTGGGGAGGGAGGAAGAAATCAGCCACAATCAAATGACCGGTTGCAGAAACAAGGGCTGTAGTTATCATGAACAACTACATTTCGTTATGACTGGGTGTGTGTGTTCGTGATCTTTGTTACAGGACATCGATGAGAAGAGTAAACATCACCCAAGGACTTGACATCTTCTTTTGGCTAAAGGGTTAGTTCGTTTTGTTTTTCTTTTTTCTTTTTTTTAGTACACACGCAGAATAGTTGTATCGTGTTAAATAGAAGTATGACTTTGTTATTTATTTGGAGATTAAGTATGATTTAAGGAGATGTGTATGGGTGCCAAGTTTATAAGGGGTTGACTGTAATGGTTAGTATTCTGTACCAACTTGGCTAGGCTATAGCACCCAGTTATTTAATCAAATACTAATCTAAATGTTGCTGTAAAGGTCTTTTTGGAGACGTGGTTAACATTGACAATCAGCTGACTTTAGGCTGACACACTGATTCACTCTAGACACATAAACTCCCAATGAAGTAAATCCTATAACAATTCATTACCCTTAACAGATGAAAACATGGGAGTCCAGAGGCTAACTGATATGCCCAGTATCACATGGTTAGTAAGCCCCAGAGGTGGAATTTGAACTGACAAACTAGCTCCAGGGTCTGAGCTCTTAACCACCACACTATGCTGCCTCTAACTGAAGCAGGTCTATGTGAACTGACGTCAAACAGTCTCCAAGTTATCCTAGTAACTCAACAATTGAGGTGCACCTCAGGAAGTATAATGTGCTACCGTTTACGATCAAAAGCATCTAATTTAGTTTGATCATTATTCTCCCTGAGCTTTATGAAGGTGTGCTGCACTGTCTGTTGGTATCCAGGGAGGATTATACATTCTGAAAGCATTCTGACTCCAAACTCTTTATAGATGACTGGATGTCTCTCTCTCTCTGGGAACTTTTAAGATTTAATCTAAGCAATCAAAAGTTTTATGATTGTTGTGCCTTGAGATAATTTTTTTTTTTTAAGACTTCATTTATTTATTTGAGAGAGAGCACAAGAGGGGGGAGGATGAGAGTAGGAAGCAGGCTCCCCGCTGAGGAGGGAGCCTGACACGGGGCCTCGATCCCGGGACTCCAGGATCATGACCTGAGTAGAAGGCAGTCGCTTAACCAACTGAGCCACCCAGATGCCCTGAGATAATTTTTCTTTCATTGTGCTATAAGATTTGTAGATCCTTTCTACCTAGATATCAGTATATGGAAGTTTCTTCTCTGGTGATATTTGGTTTCTTTAGGAAAAAAATCCTATAGTCTTCTGTTACCTGGCTGCTGGGTTACTGGGAGCAGAGTGGAAGAAAGAGCTAAGGATCCCAGAAATCAATATGTGGACCATTGCCCAATGCCCAGATTTTCATCCTGGTACCTCATTCTGTCCTTACTATGCCAGCTGTCCCAGGTCCAGGGTGTCTGAGGAGTTTTAGTTTCTGTCGAACAACAGGTTTCAACCTGGGGTGATTTTTATCCACCCCCACCCCAAAGGACCATTTGGCAGTGTCTTAAGACATTTTTTGTTGACATTAACTTGGGGGGTGCTACTTGCATCTAGAGGGTAGAGGCCAGGAATCCTGTTAGACGTATACAATGCACAAAACAGCTCCCACTACAAATACTTGTCCAAAATACCAACAGCACCCAGGTAGAGAATCCCTATTCCAGAGAGTAAACTTTCTATATCCTATGGGAACAAACATCATGTGACTGCAAAGGACAGTGTAAAAACAGAGGTGGCAACAGCTATGATTGCAGAATTCCAACATGCTGTACTGTTTTTAGCTTCATCCATGCCTTGTCTTCTTTGAGAATTGGTACCTCCAAATCCTGAATCTCTGAAGGATTCTTTTTTTTTTAAGATTTTATTTATTTATTTGAGAGAGAGAGAATGAGAGACAGAGAGCAGGAGAGGGAGGAGGGTCAGAGGGAGAAGCAGACTCCCTGCCGAGCAGGGAGCCCGATGTGGGACTCGATCCCAGGACTCCAGGATCATGACCTGAGCCGAAGGCAGTCGCTTAACCAACTGAGCCACCCAGGCGCCCTCTCTGAAGGATTCTGTGTAAGTAACTTGACTTCCTTCTCATGGGTAAACGTCCTCTGCAGACATTTGGGTTGTAAATTCCTTCCACTCCCCTAAATTAGTTACTATTCCTCCATCTGATTTTTTGCCTTTCACAAATAGATTGATATCTTTTTTTTTTAAGATTTTTTATTATTATTTTTAAGTAATCTCTACACCCAACATGGGGCTGGAACTCACAAACCCGAGATCAAGATCAATATCTGAGTCAATATTTTTATTTAAAAAAATTTTCCTAAGTAAGCTCTGTGGCCAACCTGGGGCTTGAACTCATGACCCTGAGATCAAGAGTCGCATGCTCCACTGACTGAGCCAGCCAGGTGCCCCTAGACTGAAATCTTTTATTGGCTAATCCTTCTAAGTCCTTTCTTTGAAAATTGGTACTTGTTTTCAAGTCCCACAGAGTCATCTTAGTGTGGTTTTGGAAGGAGCAGATACAGATGTGTATATCAACCTCTCATACTTCACCGGCATTCCTTCAAAGATGAACTTTTATAAAGAATTTACTTGTAGGGGTGCCTGGGTGGCTCAGTCGTTAA